>NC_138154.1:2534280-2539280 GCF_964199315.1 Orbicella franksi | reverse complement strand
CTATTGTGTCACAAAAATGATGACATGTTCACCAATGATTGGGCAGTTTTTTGATCTCATGAATGTAGCATCACATGATAAAGAGTGGTGATACTGACCATCAAAATCTGGGTGCTGGAAACTGTTTTGAGCCACTTTAATTCATGATAAGAGTGATTTTTAATTGAGTGTTGTGAAAGCAAAGGCAAAGTAATATTTTAAAAACTCTACTTAATCACAAAGGACACAGAAAATACAATGAACCAATGAAAACTCACAGTAATTGCATACAGCTGAAATGAAGGGTGGGAAAATGTGTGCAAGTAAGTCACGATTGCTATTGATTTTAGCTGTCTGGATGAAAAAGTGGCGAGAGAGTTTTAAGCCAACCGAGTAGCTTGGTTGATGCAAAACCAATTACTTTTCGACACTCAAAGATTTCTCATTCATTTCAGTGGTTTTTACTAGGATATGGGCTTTTTGGTAAAAAGTCAGACTTGCATCAAAGGCAGTAAAAATTATATTTTTCTTCACCAATATTTCTTCCTTCTCCCTTTCCCCACTCATCCTTTCAGTTTGTCTTCCCTTTGTGTTTGTGATTCCTTAGGATGTCTGCCATACAATCCATTTATAAGAAAAAAAAAAAAAGTTTTCTGCGTGTAAGATTTGTTGAGTTTCTGGAGTTGACATTCTGCAGATTTCACTTAAAAGTAACTAAATATGATTTAATTGTAGAGATAAAAAGAAATGGTCAACAAATGCCCCAGAATGTGAGGGATCCATTTTCTCCAAGAAGTTCACCAGAAAGTACTGTAATCAGGTTGTGACATGAAGTGATTCCCTACTGAAAATATAATAGTTCGAAAGTGCATGTACATGAAAATGATCTTGAAAAAAATAAATGCATGAGAAAAAAAGAAAGTATGTTTAAGCAGTCTACAAATTTATTTTTTTTCTTTTCGTTTCTTTTCTCCCTCCTTCTCCAGTCGCTCCTCTAACTCTTGCCTCCGTTTCAACACATCCTCTTCCTCTTTTAGTAATTCTTCTGAGTTTCTGAAATGAAACGTATATTTTTTGGGAAGAAAGCTTAAAACTCTAAATGATTGGATGAGCAAAACAGATTTGAAAGAAAATTACCTCTTTCTCTCCTCTGATGGAAACACAACTCCTTGAGCTTGAAAGCTTCCCGTCCAAGTTTTCTGGAGTTTTAACATCAACGCAATGCCACTTCAAGGTTGCAGGACTTTTAATCAGTTGGTATGTTTAAATTGAATTTCAAAAAATTTTATAATGAAAATACTTGTAAATCCTACACTACCTTAGTTGCCTTTGTGGCTGCCTGTCCAACATCTTGCAACACCAACTTTGCCGGGAAGTCCGTGTCCGCGCAGAACTTTCCTGCACTTTTCATGTTGGCTGAAGAAATGTCTACGAAGACTGTGGGAGATTGCAGACAATTCATGATTGAGGGAATGTATATTTTGTTCTGGATAATATATCAGATCGAGCTTTTAAGCAACAGTGAATAAATAACCTCAACAAATAATATGACTGTTTCTAATACCAGTAAGTGGTTTGAACTGCTTGAATTGCTGACAGGTTTTCCCGTAGCACAAAGGAGTCGAGATTCCAAGTGAGCGAACGAGTCGCCCCGATGAACACGACCACACTCAATTTCAAACAAAATAGCAGCATGAAATTCTCGTATGGTGGGCCAGGTGAACTGTGTCATAAGGTATATTAAAACCACGAAATGATTGAGACATCTAGTTCGCTCATCAGGAGGAAGGGTTTTTAACTGCAAAATAGAGGCGTACCCAGTAGCGAATTCGGCAAGGGTTAGCTCGTCGTAATTACGATCTTTGGACACATGTGCAAGACTGAGGTAGCTATGAGGCCATAAATGCAGAACAATCACTCGACTAGTAAGTTTTGCAGTCTTTCCTGACAGCAATTTCTTACCTCGGGTGTGTTTCTTGTTGGTGGACGCGACACCCTCATCTTCCGAGTTGCTCGAAGAGAGCCCAAGCTGATCGATTTCAGTGGAAACCATCTCAGTCAAAACCAGGTCAGCACGGAGTTGATTAATGGTCACAGAGGGCTCCCAAGCCACCGCACATCCAGTTGGAACAGTGGAAACTGCGTTGACACGAGCAGTTTGACTCTGTAAATGAGCGTTCCGCTTACGCAGCGCATGAAGCTCGGCCTTCAATTTTGTCACCTCTGCATGAAGTTCTAATTCATTGTTCTCTGCCTTAGCCTGAACAACAGCTGCGGTTAACTCGGTGATCTCGTCTTGTGAACCATTTGGTCCTTTGTTCTGAGCGAGAGGTGTAGAAGACTGACCAGAAGGATTTCCAGTACTGGTACCAGGTGGTGCCGTTTTTTGCGGAAAGTCGAAACTGTCATGAAATTCTTCATTCTCATCCAACTTGTCAGCAGCATTCATAGCCGCATAATCATGAGAAGGAAGCAATCGTAAATTATACTGAGTCATGATAACTAAGAGATGAAAAGACGATTTATGTGAAATACATAATACTGAATGAAATAAATGGCATGTGAACCGAACATGAACAAAGTGAAAATGAGCCACTGAAGCCCCTGAAATACGAGATCTACATCATGTGACCCACTCTGTTAAACTCGGGAAATTAACTATTTTGAGTTCCCCAAAATAAAACAATGAAGCTGCTACACACCTTAAATCTTGAGTGCCAAGTGGCTGTTAAAGACTTCTGTGCTGCCCTTCAGACCCTAAGAGATGATGTTAACTCTCTCCCAGTAAGATCCTTAAGACTTTTTAAATATTTTTGAATAGAGCTTTATTTTTATGGCCAGTATTGTTCTGTATGCTATATATTTCATGAATGTGGCTGATTTTATTGATGATTTTAACGTGTGGTGATAACATTAAAGATACTAAAAAAATTATCTCCCAGAGTATACATGGGTTATTCTATAATCAGTGGCTGACCTCAAGATTTTGTAATAAGAATTCTTTTTGAATTAATCTATATAAATTAGCTAGTAATTTCAATATATTGTAAAATCATCATGGATGTCTAATAGCGAAAGCTACATCGTTAATTACATTGTTGGAAAGGCTTGGGTTACAGGAGATAAAACACTTTCAGCACAGATCACAAGGTTCTATCCGTGAAGTATTCCTCTTCCTGGGAAAAGCTATCAAAGATAAAGTCATTAAGGCTGCTGCATCCTCAGAAGTATTTGGCTGCCTTGCAGATGAGGTTACAGACATATCAGTACTCCAGCAATTTGTTGTCTTTGTGAAGTATGTCAACGCAAGTGGAATGCCCCAGACAGACTTTTTGCACACAGAACATATGACCGACGCTGCCACTGGACAAGAGTTGGCCAAGTGTCTCAAGAAAATTGTTGAGGATTGCCAGCTGGAACTGAAGAAGATGAAAAGTTGTGTTACAGATGGAGCAGGAGCAATGATTGGCAGGCACAATGGAATGGCAGCAATCATGAAGAGAGAAGTACCAGATCTAATTAACATCCACTGCGTGTGCCACAGACTTGCACTTGCGTGTGCAGATGCTTCTAAAGAGCTGAATTATATCAAGAAAGTTGAAGGTCTTCTGCTACAAATATGGAAGTTCTATGAGTATTCCCCCAAGAAAACAGCAAAGTTTGCTGCTGTGCAGTCAGGGCTACACAATCTTCTGCCAAAAGATCAGCTTTCCCAAGCAAAGAAGCATATGAAGAAGGCAAAGAAAGCGGTTGCAAGTCGCTGGCTTTCCTTTGATGAGTCTGTAAGGGCAATGGTTCAAGAGTTTATTGGACACCTGCAAACGTTTGAGTTCTTTAAGGAGGGTGATGCTACTGCTTCAGGTCTACTGACGCAAACCAGAAGTCACAAATTTATCGGTACACTCTACATTCTTAAAGAAATCCTCACACACTTAGCAGTTCTCAGCAAAACTCTTCAGCATGGAGAACTGTGCTTTGCTGGTCTACCATCAGCTGTTTCTTACTGCCTTGCTAAGCTTGATGATGTTCTGAAAAGGAAAGATGAAATTCTTAGATCACTGAGTGTTGATCTATCCGAGAATGGAAAACTTGCCCTGGCTGGAATCGAAGTAACTCCAGCAAGTACCATGTTCCTAAATGACTTGATTACATCCTATGTGGCTAAGTTGAAAGAGAACATAGCAGCAAGATTCCCTTCTCTGCCACTTGTACAAGCATTTTCAATCTTCGACTTGCAAGTTCTCCCTGTAAAGGAAGCCCCAGATTTCAAGATCTACGGCATGAACCACATAGCCACACTCTCGGATCACTTTGGCGCCACAGGGTATGTGGAAGTCGAAGCCCTTAAGTCTGAATGGGAACATTTCAAGTTTATTGCACAAGATTTGAAGTCAGAATGTCCCACGACCGAAGCACAACAACCAGAAGTAACTTCAACGGAGTGGTTGCTAACCAAGCTATGCAGTATTCCATCGTTCAAAGTTATGTTCCCAAACTTGGTGAAGCTGGCTGCTGTAGCTCAAAGTCTACCAGTAACAAATGCCTGGCCAGAACGAGGCGCAAGTGCGTTGAAGCGCATTAAAACAAGGCTTCGAAATTCACTGAAAGATGACATGCTGGAATGCCTCTTGCAAATTTCCATTAATGGCCCTCCTGTGTCAGAGTCAACAGATGTCATATCAAATGCACTTGGCCTCTGGCTTCAAGAAAAAAATCGAAGAAAACTGCCCCCAGTGACGGCAACTGCAACTGCGTCAACATGCACAAGTGAAGATGAAGAGCTCCAGGAGACCATTACTACTCTGACTGAAGAAGTGGATTTCCTACACGAAGAGGTTCAAGATCTTGAAGATGAGATTTATTCACAGCAACAAATCTTCAAGAAGCTGCTTCTGAACATGTGCACGTATGACAGCTCTGATTGTGAGAATGATGATTACTAATTAAATATTAATACGTTATTGTGACATGAAGATACAGTGTAGATTGTCATTTCTTTCTTTTCAAGCAAGGAATACTCA
>NC_138154.1:2526780-2529280 GCF_964199315.1 Orbicella franksi | reverse complement strand
TACCCAGTAGCGAATTCGGCAAGGGTTAGCTCGTCGTAATTACGATCTTTGGACACATGTGCAAGACTGAGGTAGCTATGAGGCCATAAATGCAGAACAATCACTCGACTAGTAAGTTTTGCAGTCTTTCCTGACAGCAATTTCTTACCTCGGGTGTGTTTCTTGTTGGTGGACGCGACACCCTCATCTTCCGAGTTGCTCGAAGAGAGCCCAAGCTGATCGATTTCAGTGGAAACCATCTCAGTCAAAACCAGGTCAGCACGGAGTTGATTAATGGTCACAGAGGGCTCCCAAGCCACCGCACATCCAGTTGGAACAGTGGAAACTGCGTTGACACGAGCAGTTTGACTCTGTAAATGAGCGTTCCGCTTACGCAGCGCATGAAGCTCGGCCTTCAATTTTGTCACCTCTGCATGAAGTTCTAATTCATTGTTCTCTGCCTTAGCCTGAACAACAGCTGCGGTTAACTCGGTGATCTCGTCTTGTGAACCATTTGGTCCTTTGTTCTGAGCGAGAGGTGTAGAAGACTGACCAGAAGGATTTCCAGTACTGGTACCAGGTGGTGCCGTTTTTTGCGGAAAGTCGAAACTGTCATGAAATTCTTCATTCTCATCCAACTTGTCAGCAGCATTCATAGCCGCATAATCATGAGAAGGAAGCAATCGTAAATTATACTGAGTCATGATAACTAAGAGATGAAAAGACGATTTATGTGAAATACATAATACTGAATGAAATAAATGGCATGTGAACCGAACATGAACAAAGTGAAAATGAGCCACTGAAGCCCCTGAAATACGAGATCTACATCATGTGACCCACTCTGTTAAACTCGGGAAATTAACTATTTTGAGTTCCCCAAAATAAAACAATGAAGCTGCTACACACCTTAAATCTTGAGTGCCAAGTGGCTGTTAAAGACTTCTGTGCTGCCCTTCAGACCCTAAGAGATGATGTTAACTCTCTCCCAGTAAGATCCTTAAGACTTTTTAAATATTTTTGAATAGAGCTTTATTTTTATGGCCAGTATTGTTCTGTATGCTATATATTTCATGAATGTGGCTGATTTTATTGATGATTTTAACGTGTGGTGATAACATTAAAGATACTAAAAAAATTATCTCCCAGAGTATACATGGGTTATTCTATAATCAGTGGCTGACCTCAAGATTTTGTAATAAGAATTCTTTTTGAATTAATCTATATAAATTAGCTAGTAATTTCAATATATTGTAAAATCATCATGGATGTCTAATAGCGAAAGCTACATCGTTAATTACATTGTTGGAAAGGCTTGGGTTACAGGAGATAAAACACTTTCAGCACAGATCACAAGGTTCTATCCGTGAAGTATTCCTCTTCCTGGGAAAAGCTATCAAAGATAAAGTCATTAAGGCTGCTGCATCCTCAGAAGTATTTGGCTGCCTTGCAGATGAGGTTACAGACATATCAGTACTCCAGCAATTTGTTGTCTTTGTGAAGTATGTCAACGCAAGTGGAATGCCCCAGACAGACTTTTTGCACACAGAACATATGACCGACGCTGCCACTGGACAAGAGTTGGCCAAGTGTCTCAAGAAAATTGTTGAGGATTGCCAGCTGGAACTGAAGAAGATGAAAAGTTGTGTTACAGATGGAGCAGGAGCAATGATTGGCAGGCACAATGGAATGGCAGCAATCATGAAGAGAGAAGTACCAGATCTAATTAACATCCACTGCGTGTGCCACAGACTTGCACTTGCGTGTGCAGATGCTTCTAAAGAGCTGAATTATATCAAGAAAGTTGAAGGTCTTCTGCTACAAATATGGAAGTTCTATGAGTATTCCCCCAAGAAAACAGCAAAGTTTGCTGCTGTGCAGTCAGGGCTACACAATCTTCTGCCAAAAGATCAGCTTTCCCAAGCAAAGAAGCATATGAAGAAGGCAAAGAAAGCGGTTGCAAGTCGCTGGCTTTCCTTTGATGAGTCTGTAAGGGCAATGGTTCAAGAGTTTATTGGACACCTGCAAACGTTTGAGTTCTTTAAGGAGGGTGATGCTACTGCTTCAGGTCTACTGACGCAAACCAGAAGTCACAAATTTATCGGTACACTCTACATTCTTAAAGAAATCCTCACACACTTAGCAGTTCTCAGCAAAACTCTTCAGCATGGAGAACTGTGCTTTGCTGGTCTACCATCAGCTGTTTCTTACTGCCTTGCTAAGCTTGATGATGTTCTGAAAAGGAAAGATGAAATTCTTAGATCACTGAGTGTTGATCTATCCGAGAATGGAAAACTTGCCCTGGCTGGAATCGAAGTAACTCCAGCAAGTACCATGTTCCTAAATGACTTGATTACATCCTATGTGGCTAAGTTGAAAGAGAACATAGCAGCAAGATTCCCTTCTCTGCCACTTGTACAAGCATTTTCAATCTTCGACTTGCAAGTTCTCCCTGTAAAGGAAGCCCCAGATTTCAAGATCTACGGCATGAACCACATAGCCACACTCTCGGATCACTTTG
>NC_138154.1:2506780-2521780 GCF_964199315.1 Orbicella franksi | reverse complement strand
ATGAGCAAAACAGATTTGAAAGAAAATTACCTCTTTCTCTCCTCTGATGGAAACACAACTCCTTGAGCTTGAAAGCTTCCCGTCCAAGTTTTCTGGAGTTTTAACATCAACGCAATGCCACTTCAAGGTTGCAGGACTTTTAATCAGTTGGTATGTTTAAATTGAATTTCAAAAAATTTTATAATGAAAATACTTGTAAATCCTACACTACCTTAGTTGCCTTTGTGGCTGCCTGTCCAACATCTTGCAACACCAACTTTGCCGGGAAGTCCGTGTCCGCGCAGAACTTTCCTGCACTTTTCATGTTGGCTGAAGAAATGTCTACGAAGACTGTGGGAGATTGCAGACAATTCATGATTGAGGGAATGTATATTTTGTTCTGGATAATATATCAGATCGAGCTTTTAAGCAACAGTGAATAAATAACCTCAACAAATAATATGACTGTTTCTAATACCAGTAAGTGGTTTGAACTGCTTGAATTGCTGACAGGTTTTCCCGTAGCACAAAGGAGTCGAGATTCCAAGTGAGCGAACGAGTCGCCCCGATGAACACGACCACACTCAATTTCAAACAAAATAGCAGCATGAAATTCTCGTATGGTGGGCCAGGTGAACTGTGTCATAAGGTATATTAAAACCACGAAATGATTGAGACATCTAGTTCGCTCATCAGGAGGAAGGGTTTTTAACTGCAAAATAGAGGCGTACCCAGTAGCGAATTCGGCAAGGGTTAGCTCGTCGTAATTACGATCTTTGGACACATGTGCAAGACTGAGGTAGCTATGAGGCCATAAATGCAGAACAATCACTCGACTAGTAAGTTTTGCAGTCTTTCCTGACAGCAATTTCTTACCTCGGGTGTGTTTCTTGTTGGTGGACGCGACACCCTCATCTTCCGAGTTGCTCGAAGAGAGCCCAAGCTGATCGATTTCAGTGGAAACCATCTCAGTCAAAACCAGGTCAGCACGGAGTTGATTAATGGTCACAGAGGGCTCCCAAGCCACCGCACATCCAGTTGGAACAGTGGAAACTGCGTTGACACGAGCAGTTTGACTCTGTAAATGAGCGTTCCGCTTACGCAGCGCATGAAGCTCGGCCTTCAATTTTGTCACCTCTGCATGAAGTTCTAATTCATTGTTCTCTGCCTTAGCCTGAACAACAGCTGCGGTTAACTCGGTGATCTCGTCTTGTGAACCATTTGGTCCTTTGTTCTGAGCGAGAGGTGTAGAAGACTGACCAGAAGGATTTCCAGTACTGGTACCAGGTGGTGCCGTTTTTTGCGGAAAGTCGAAACTGTCATGAAATTCTTCATTCTCATCCAACTTGTCAGCAGCATTCATAGCCGCATAATCATGAGAAGGAAGCAATCGTAAATTATACTGAGTCATGATAACTAAGAGATGAAAAGACGATTTATGTGAAATACATAATACTGAATGAAATAAATGGCATGTGAACCGAACATGAACAAAGTGAAAATGAGCCACTGAAGCCCCTGAAATACGAGATCTACATCATGTGACCCACTCTGTTAAACTCGGGAAATTAACTATTTTGAGTTCCCCAAAATAAAACAATGAAGCTGCTACACACCTTAAATCTTGAGTGCCAAGTGGCTGTTAAAGACTTCTGTGCTGCCCTTCAGACCCTAAGAGATGATGTTAACTCTCTCCCAGTAAGATCCTTAAGACTTTTTAAATATTTTTGAATAGAGCTTTATTTTTATGGCCAGTATTGTTCTGTATGCTATATATTTCATGAATGTGGCTGATTTTATTGATGATTTTAACGTGTGGTGATAACATTAAAGATACTAAAAAAATTATCTCCCAGAGTATACATGGGTTATTCTATAATCAGTGGCTGACCTCAAGATTTTGTAATAAGAATTCTTTTTGAATTAATCTATATAAATTAGCTAGTAATTTCAATATATTGTAAAATCATCATGGATGTCTAATAGCATGTACCAAATTTTTAAACAGAACCTTTTTTCTTAACTTAAGGTTCTTATTAGTCATAACATTAAAGTATCCACTTACTTTTAATGAAACATGAATGTGATGTTAATTTTTCAAAGACATGATTTTTCATTTATTTAATATATATTCTTATATTGCTTGGTTGGTTTTAAGAACCAAAGAAAGCTATATCCAGTGGCCATAGACAGTCTGGAAGAATTAAGGTTTGTACTTAGCAATTTGCTTTCCTTCATACTATCTTTACAATAAAAGCTACGTGACCAAGCAAAATAGTTGTCCATGAGTTGATTAGTCCTAATTATAGCAGAGACTTCAATGTGCATGCTCAAGTTGCCAGTGGCATATAAATGTATTCTTCCATCATTTACAATTAATGGAGGTATCAGGTTGTCTTGAACCCCAGAATGGAACCATCAGTAATATAGAATTTTCCATCTAGAGTACATAATGGTGTATATATTATTTTTTTTAGAATATATCGCCATAAACTGGGCACTCTGAACTTTACAACAAGTGCAGCTAGTAGCCATGTTGATGCTATTGATTGCCCTGCTTGTACCAAGGTACAGTATGTACAGTAGTACCCAGGAAAAGTCTAGATACCACACTGATTTGCAAATGATCTGTCATTAGTAGATGCATGTAGAAAGAAGGCACAAATTTATTAAAGTGGAGTAGCAAAATTTGATTTCTTTGCAAATATATCTAGGTGGTTTTTGGTGTTTGCAAATTATTATATTTTACCTTGCAACTTAAATTGCAATCGAAGTACAGTCATGTATTAATTTGCAAAGTGTTGTAAACAATGTCAATGGTTATATTGTCCTTTTACTAGGTTATGTTTCCATTTCCTTAGGTATTGAATTAATCCAAACTGTATGATAGATGTTTGTGACTTTTCACTCCAAATATTAATTGTTGTCTGGCTTTTGTATTTAACTTACCTGTCCGATTAAGACTAGACTTTCCTTTTTTACTGCTTATTTGCTCTAATATGTTATAGACTATATTGTTAATTGTTTATTCCTCAGAATCAGGGTACTTCAATTGAATCAATGGATGTACTGTTCATTGGTCGCAAAAAGTCAGCAGGCAGAAGCGTGCGAAATCCTCTCTTTGGAACAGTAGTATTTGATGATGACTCAAAAGTGGAAGAGTTTGTTCAGCAACACCCAACAACTAGGAAAGCAAATGAGGTCTGTAGATACCATCACCTGCAATAAGATATCAAACAATATGAACATAGTTGGCCTTACTTTCTATATTGCTATATAATACATTTGAAAATACTGTGCTTATAAATTTAATGTGATGAGTAAAATGTTATTGTGCATGTGCTCGTATACCTAACACTGTGTCCCTAGAGGCTATAAATGCATATTTAATTGCAAATGCAATTAGCCATAATGTTCTTTTCAGTGTGTTTCATATGTTCACACAAGATGTATGTTGTTTAACCATGCTAGGCATGTAGTGAATTTCTTGCTGGGGATGCACTTCGTTCAAGATCTCAATATTCTCTCAGTGAAACTGCAATATTTGGCAGAGCCTGTCATCATGAGTTTCCTAAAAAATTATCAACATGAAACATGGTGAAAGGTAATGATTGTGGTATTTAAATAAAAATAGCTTTAACTCACCAAGTTGGAGGTCCATTATTTACGTTAAATAGATTTTGTTAATTTTTTTCCTCTTTGTGCTTTACAGGCCAATCGTGAAGCAAACAGGCCCTGAATGAAAGGTGAAAAAGGATTCAAAATTTAACGATTATAGTCAGATAGTTATTGTATCTTGGGATCCACTGTGTGACTGATGGGTTCAGGAAAATCTTTTAAATAGGTCACGCTAATGAAATGCAGAGCACCCTTTAATTACATGTTTTGATCTTTTGGATAGATCCAAGTTATGGTACACATGTTGGTAAATGGAACCTATCGTAGCTCTTTCGATCTACCAATTGCAGGTTGTACATACTGCCTGTCACTAAAAACGTGTTCTTTTGGAAACTTACTATCCTCAGACTTGCCTATCCAGTTTGGATTTTGAACAATCTGCTGGATGAGACAGATGATAAGTCTATTGATGTGTATGTACTTTATGACATTGCATGCCCCCTGGACACTCATATAGAGGTATTTTGAACATGATGTTCTCATATGGAGTATTACATTTATGTTTCTAAATTCACTCACTGATATAATAACCACTCTCTAGGCCCAGGGGAGAGATGACATCTCACAGTGTGTAAAGTTACCCACTCCCATTTTCCACAGCTAGGGCCGCAAAGCAAAATGTCAGGTTAAGTATTTTCAGTTAAAATATAATGTTCTTTCAGGTTGTTTTGTCTGTTTCTTAAGTTGGGTTTTGTTTGGTGTGTATTCTATTCTGCACTTTATCCTGCAACCAAAGTAAACCTTTTGGGTTGATAATTAATAATCTGTGGTACAGTGAACTTAAATAATCAGTAGTATAGTGGGAGGTAAACAAATACCATTTCGCAGAGGGGGCTTTATTTTACCTTATAACAGCCCCCACATTCAAGTCCGGCCCTCACAGGCTCAGGCCGGATGAAGCTGGGGGCTGTGAAATGGTTAAATGCAGCCCCCTCTTTGAAATAGTATTTGTTTACCTCCCACTATACTACTAACAACAGAGGAACCCCCGCGCAGCGCAAAGCCACGCAAGGCGGCCGCGGCTACAGGAAAGAACGGAAAGAACCGGTTTTGACGGGTTTCAACCGCCCCTCGCGGGGGAGTGCTGTATGTTAGAAACGCGCGAGCCCGGGGTGTTATACCACCAGAGCCGGGATGGAACAAGCGCCAAACAAGTGCGGGTGGCTGAAGCGGGGCCGGAAAGAAAGCTGCAGAAAGCGCTGTTACGGGGCGTACTGAGGCCAGCACAACTACCAGCTGAAGAAAGGAATGAAAGAGCCAGAGCCGTGCAGAGGCTGCGGGATCGGTCTTCTATGCGACTACCGACTGTGCAGCCAGTGCGGTGGGGGTGCGCTAAAAACGAGGCTTTACCACAAAAAAGAAAAAGCAAAAAAAGATTTTCAGTTTGTTTTGCTGGAGCTGCAAGAAAGAAACACACCAGTTAGAGAAAGGTGACTGTCATCATATCCCAGGAGCCATGTCTTCCAGCATTCAAAAAAGACTGGAAGAAGAACTCGCAAAAATTGACCCGGCAGTATTGCGTTATTTCGATGAACTTCTTGCAGAAAGCCCGCCAGCGGTAAGAAAGGTTGTCGGGAACGTGCTGGATGAACCGATTTCTCAAGAAACGCAGGCGTGTCTGCAAAAGACGCTTGTTCCGAATTCTTACGAGCCAAGAGCCCCTCCACGCCAAAGAAGGCAAAGAGAAGTGCAAGCGCTTCTGAGGGAGTACGACCCCTTTCCTGCGCGGAGAATTCGAACAGCGACAGATTACCAGAGAGAGATTCTGGATCTGTACGACGATAAAGAGAAAGAGGGGGAAGAAGAGACAACAGGCCGGTGTTTCATAAGATGGCACTTAATCAGGTGTCTGGGGAGAAACCTCACGCCAGTGTTCATGGCGAAGATACGCGAAAGAGTAAGCATGTCATTCTATCTTCGGCACGTTTTCGGGTACCAGTTGTGGAACATTGAGGACAGAATGGTAATCGTGTACTATTCGAACCCCAAGGGCTCACAGTGGTATAACAAACTAGAAGACACAGAAAAATGGCTCAACACCTGGGAAGAAGAGCGTCTTGACAACGAAAGAGTTGAAAGGCCCAACACGAAGTGGGCTTTGGAAGGCTTTTTCAACGTTGATGTGAAAGTTGTGCTCGACAGGCAGCCGTTGGTGGGAACAGGGCCATTGCCTGACTGGCTGCGCAACCTTGCCCATAGCCGGGCGATGATGGCGTTGGACACGTAGAGACAACCTGTGCCTTTGGCGGTGTCTGGCTGTGCACCGAGGGGCGCACACGGACCGTTGCACAAAACAAGCTCGAAGCCTGGCCCAGAGTTTTTGCAAACTCAAAGTCATTCCACCGAACTTCAGAAAAACGTCTCTGGACAAGCTCGACAAGGTGGAAATCCATCTGAACGAGGGCTTGCCCGTTGCATCTTGCTTGGGAATTTGCATCTACAAGCCTGAGCGTTTGGAAGACGGCGAAGTGGTATCGCATCTCAGAAAAAACCCGAACCCCAAACTAAAAAACCTTTTGACGATAGGTGTCTATGAAGAGCACGCTTTCTTGATCAAAGACATCGCGAAGCTAGCAAAAACTTATGCATGCACCCATTGCGGGCAGAGGTTCACAAATTCATGGAATCTGCAACGTCACCACGAAACCTACAGCACGGGAGAAACGGTGATCTGGTGCCCGGGGACAAAAGTGGAAGCGCCCCTGACAACCTTCGAGAAAGTGATGTACCCCCCAAAGGGCTCAGCATCAAAACAAGTGATCCTGTGGCTGGAGCGAGAAGCGAAGCGGAGGGGAAGCCACATCCACCACGCAATGTGCGGGCATGGGGGAGAGAGATGGCTGGAGAGGGACAACGTAAGCGGGAAAATGAAAGCCTCGCCTGTTGACGGCTACAATCCCGAAACAAAGACGGTGTTCCAGTACCACGGATGCCCCAAATGTTATCCAAACTGACAAGAGGTCCTGGCAAGCGGAAAAATGGCAAAACAGCTGTACGAAGACACGGTGAAACGAACGGCCTCACTGCGCAACAGAGGCTACAGAGTAATCGAGGCCTGGAGTTGCGAAGTCAGGTTTCTCAAAGGAGAACTGCTGAGGAAGCAAACGCAAACATACCCGCACGCGATCTTTTACGATTTCTAGGCGTACGGAGATGCGAATCAGCGGAAAGAGCTGACAGGTGCGTTGACGATAGAAAGCGCGCACGTGCCGATCTCAGTGAGCATAGGCGACACGTTGGACAGAGAGCCGACGCACATATGCGAAAAAAACCCAGCGGAGCTGATAAGCAAGTTCATGAAAGAGCTGCAGCGCCGCGAGAAAAACATCGGGGACAGGGTGAGAGAGGAGTTTTTGCCAAAAGACCTGAATTTACTGCCAAAAGACCAGCAGAAAAAATGTACGAATGGTGCAACGAGATCCCTGTGGTGGGCTTCAACTCAGGCGCATACGACTTAAATCTGATAAAAAGCCATTTCGCGAGCGCAGTGGCTGATGAAAACAAAAAGGTGAAAGTGGCGAAGAAGGGGAACAAAACAATGTTCCTGCTGATCAGCAGGGCGTGTTTCCTGGACATCATAAACTATCTGGGCCCGGGCACGAGCTACGAGAAATGGGTGAAAGCATACGGAAGCGAAGCAGCGAAAGCGTGGTTCCCATACGAATGGTTTGATGGGCCGGAAAAGCTTGACTACCCAGGGCTCCCAGAATACGAGGCATGGTATTCGAAGCTGAAAGGTGGATACGTTCTCACGAAGAAGGAGTGGGAGGAGTGTCAGCGGGTGTTCAAAGAAAAGGGGATGCGGACTTTCGCAGACTGGCTGCGTTACTACAACAATCTTGATGTTGCACCGGGCCTCGAGACGCTGGAAAAGATGAAAAGCTTCTACACAGAGAGAGGAATAGACATCCTGAAAGATGCTGTAAGCCTGCCAGGAGTCAGCATGCATTATGTGCTCCGGGGGGCAATAGAGCGCGGAGCAGATCTGTATTGCCCCGGCAGAGAGGAATACGGAATGCTAAAAACGGCAATTGTGGGTGGGCCGAGCCTGGTTTTCACAAGGTACCACGAAGCGCGCGTGACGGGGATAAGGGAGCATCAGTTAGAAGAACCCCGTCTGTGCAAAAAGATTTTGGGCTACGACGTGAATGCTCTCTATCCCTCAACGATGCTGAGAGCAATGCCGTGTGGAAGGGGGAGTGTAAAAAATTACAGCGAAGGCCGCCAAGGAGAAGAGGCCGAAGTTTTGGTGGAACGGCTGAAATATGGAGAGTGGTTCAGTTTCGCGGAAGTGGACATCGAGATTCCGAAAAAGTTGTGGCCAAAGTTCGAAGAGATGTGCCCTTTCTTTCACAACAAAACCGTTCCGGCCGAAGCTGTGCCGGAGCACGTGAAAGAATACTTGGCGAAAACGAGCAGAAAGCGTGGAGATGGAAAAAAGCTTGCGGGGGCACTGTCAGCAGAAAGGATGCTGGTGTACGCGCCACTCCTGCAGTGGTACGTAGACCATGGGGCAGTTGTGAAGAAAGTTTACAGAACAATTGACTACAACCCGGGCAAACCATTCACGTGGTTCATAGAGCAAGTGACTGAGGCTCGCCGGACAGGAGACGTGGACAGAAGCAAGGTGCAGCTGGCAGAAGTGTTCAAACTGCTGGGAAACAGCGCATACGGGAAGTTCATCGAAGCGCTGGAGCGGCAAAGGAACGTGATATACACGAAAGACGAGAAGGTAGTCGACAGAGCGCTGCAGAGTGCGTATTTCGAAGACCTCAACGAGATCGGGGAGGCTTACGAGCTAGAAAGCCGGAAGCCTCGGGTGACAATAAGGCGGCCGTTCCAGATCGGAACCGCTGTCTACCAGCTTGCGAAGCTGCGGATGCTGGAATTTTACTACGACTTTCTCGACAAGTATGTCGACAGAAGAGATTTCGAGCTGATCCAGATGGACACGGACAGCAACTACATGGCGATCTCGGGCGAGAGGCTCGAGGACGTCGTCCGGTCAGAGATGAAGGCAGAATTCGAAGCGGAAAAAAGAAAATGGCTGGCTTGGGACAAGTGGAGCGGCCGGACACCAGGCCTCTTCAAACTTGAGTTTGAGGGCAGCCGGATGATCACGCTCAGCTCGAAGTGCTATTTCGCCGACGAAGGGGAGGTGGGTGAAAAAAAGAAGTTCAGCATGAAGGGGGTGTCGAAAACGCAGAGTGAGCTGACTTGGGGGCAGTTCAAGAAAGCGTTGGAAGGAAGCAGGGACATGGCCACAAACCGAGGTTTCAGGATGCGGGACGGGAAGATGGTCACATACGAGCAGGACAAGCTGGGTCTAAGTGCGTATTACGACAAGCGGTGGGTGCTGCCCGACGGGATACACACCGAACCAATCGAATATCACATCTAGTTCACGTCAGCGGGAGGAAGAGTAGTGTTCGGAGGAACAAGCAGCAACTCTTCGCGCACGAAGCTGCGCTCGGGCCCATCACGCAGATAGTAGAGAACGGGCTGATCGGGTTTGATGAAAGACCTTTCAATGTTGTAAACTTTCAAAGACCAGATTGGATCCGTGGCTCTTTGCAGGCCCCCTTCAAGCTCGCCAGGCTGGTAGAGATAACGAACTTGGACAAGAGAGGGGAGGATTTTTTCGCATTTTCCAACAGGCCTCGTGTAAGGTGTCGACGGCCTTGCGTAAACAGCTTTTTCTTTGATGGCGACGGCGGGTTTCATGCCGATAAGGCTTGTGACTGCGTTGTTCAGAGCCGAAACAACTTCAGGAAGTCTTTTCACCCAGGCAGTGGACCGGGAGAAGCATCTCTTCGGCGTACTGGTGCCCGAACAATGGCTCAGCCAGAGTGCGGTTGAAACATTCGACAATGGCCTGGTCGCGGTGAATGTTAACGTGCCCGCGCCGGATAAAGGTTTGGTGCTTGTCCATCTCTTTGGTGACGGGGCTCATAAATTCGCGCCCGGGGTCAACCTGCAGCATTTCGGGCCATTTGAGAGGCGAGCGCTTCTAAATCTTCTGAAAGGCTAGCGCGACCTCATCAGAATTTTTCGAAGTCAGGGGTTTGGCCTCTTTGAAGCGGCTGGCCACGTCGACAACGGTCAGCACGTATTTGAAAACTTTGCGGCCGCGCGGGAGCTTGTCGTGCGGCAGGAAAAGAAGGTCAGCCTGATGGACCCTGTTGGGCGTGGGAACGTCGAATTTCGGCGAAGGAATCCGCTTTGGCGCAGGGAGGTATATCTGCCAGAGCGCTTCCCTGATCAGCCACTTTTTTGCGGCTTCTTCAGGTACCTTGGCAGCCTCGGCCAATTTTTTGATCGCGGCTATGCCTTTCCAGTAGCCCCCGGGGCTGTAGTAAATCTTTGCGAGTTTCGCGTCCATACGAGGAAGGTGTAAAAAAGTTTAAACGAACCGGAAGGCCGCGTAGCCCAGAGCGAGCGCCCCGGTGCCAACGAACGCGATTTCGCCATTTTTCTGATGCTCGCTCGGCTGATAGAAATCTGAGAACTTCGGCTCCTTGGGGGGCACCATCTGTTCGTCAGGATGCACCTGGCTGTAGAGTTTGAAGGCGTAGTCCGTGTTGGTCATGTTCTGCCTGGCCTGCTCCTTTGTTTGCACGTTGGTCGCGATCCAGTCGAGAAGCTGTGTTCAGTCACGCGTGTATTTGGCGTAAGTGGCTTGATAATCTTCGAGAGCCTTGTTGTGGTGCTTTTTCTCTTCAAGCGCGGCTTTGCCGCCCCCGCCGAGCGCCTTCGCCAGATAATTACCGCCAATAAAAGCTGTGGTGTTCAACACAGCCCCGCCAATCATGATAGCGATGCTCGCCATGGTATACATTATCTGAAGATTTTTTCAAATGCTGGCGGGGAGGATTTTCTGGTCCTCAAGGTACCCTTTTAGCACAATGCTGCCCGCCACGATGACGGTGAACTTGATGTAATTCATAAAGCTGCTGCTGGGATCAGAAGTGAAATTCTCTTTCACAACCTTTTTCGCCGCCCAGCCGATGCCCGCGGCTAATCCAGTGATAGTTGCAGCGTCAACGACGGTCTTGACAAGCTTGTTGTCTGACATGGCGCTCTTGATATAAAGAAAGAGCGAAAGTTTAAAACAAAATTAATCTGTCTTCCCCGCGTCCTTTTCTGCGCACTTGGCACAAAACGCCTCTTCTTCTTCTTCTTCTGCAACTTCGCTGCCAAAGGCTTCTTTCAAAAGCTCTGCGGTAAAGAGAATGGCATCTTTGTTAAAGAGGTACAACACCCTCAAGATAGTACAAAAGGTGAAGAAAGAGACGAGAAACTTGGCAACATCAACTTTGACCATGTTGATATGAATCACGCGCAAACATTTAAATCATTTTTTTTAATCCTCTTGGCCGTGTATCGCGAGCAGGTTTTGGCTTGACACTCGCAGGCTCAGAAGCGGGTAAGGCGTGGGCTTCAGCGTTCTAATTTTGTCTAATGCGGCATTGGCCATAGCCATGAGCTCTTCACGCTTGTAATAGAGCCCGCCCAGGGAAACGCCAATGCCGCCAATACCAATCCATTGGTTGGTGCTGAGGCCAAAAAGGCCGCCGCTCTTTGGGCTTTCACCTTCTGTAGACACGGCTGGCTTAGGGGCCGCTGTGGCGGCTTTCGCTTGCTTTTCTGCGTAATAAGCCTCGGCCGCTTTCTTCTGTTCTTCTCGGGCCAGACGACTTCTTTCGGCAACCATTTTTCCGGCGGCCACACGCTTGGGGTTTTTTACTCTGCGTGGTTGCAGCCTGAGTCGTCGCTTGCCGTGTGGTATCAGCGGCAGGCGCTGCCTTGGTCTCTACCTGAGGCGCAGTGACGGCGGAAGGCGCTGCCTTGGTCTCAGTGACGGCGGCAGGCACGCTCTCGGATTGTTCGGTTGACATTGAAGCGAACCGTATTATAAGCAAATGAAAAAAGTTCAAATGTTAACAATTGTCAGCAAGACCTCCGCATTTGTTGATGAATGGTGACCCTTTATTCTGCAGTTGCTGAGCCGAGTACTTCATCAACGCCCTCAAGCAGATTGCCTTGTTCATCGCGAGAAGGGTGCCTCGGCTCCTTCAACTGTGGACTAAAATCAACATGTTTCGTGGTGATCAGCGCCACGTTGGCCACGGCAAGAAACCGGCCGCACTTCAAAGAAAGGTTGCCGGCCAGATTGGAGAGCTCTTTGTTGAAGATGTA
This sequence comes from Orbicella franksi, assembly GCF_964199315.1. Classification (NCBI taxonomy): domain Eukaryota; kingdom Metazoa; phylum Cnidaria; class Anthozoa; order Scleractinia; family Merulinidae; genus Orbicella; species Orbicella franksi. The sequence goes on along the minus strand of NC_138154.1, from coordinate 2,509,924 downwards.
GTCGTTTCTAAGCTCTTCTTGGTAAGCCCCGATGTCTTTGATTTTGACGGCCATTCCGACCACTTTGGTTGCAAGAAAAATGAAGCTGTCGATCAGGCTTTCCGTCGTCTTCGAGCCCACGTACGTCTCGTAGCATTTGGCGAATTTCTCGACCTCCTTGTCGCTCAGGCGCTTCACCTTCTCGTGGGTCAGCTGCACTCCGATAGCCTCTTTGGCTTTGCCTGTGGACACGAGCATGGCCAGCTGCTCGCAAAGAGCAGGAATGTCAGGAGCGGTTGGAACAAGGCCGCCTGCAAGACCACTCGACGGTGTGGGCTCCGTTTCAATAAGGTTCATAACATCTGCTAATGCGTCTTCTGCAGACATTGTGGAAGGTTATATACAGCTCGCATTTTTTTATTCAAATAACTTTACCCCGTACAGGTGGCGAAGCGCGAACACAAGATAAGAGAACTTTCGCTCTTTCAGCTTTGAAATCAATCCTCTGTACTCATCCGGGGAGAGCTCGCCGGCGTAATCGTCAAAGATGGCTTTCATTGTCCTGGCCGAGGGGGTGTAAAAGAGGACGATCGCCGCCACGTTCTCCCAGAAGGAAGCTGTTATTCCGGTCAACTTCTGGGTCAGCACCCACACGCTGATGCCGATATGTCGTGCAGAAAAGGCTAGATTCACCAGCTCGCCTGTGCGCCCTTTCACTTCTTTGGAGGCCACGCAGTTGTCGAGAATTATGAGCGTGTTGGTGCCCTCGGAAAGCCATCTCACAAGCTTCAACCAGCTTTCCACATCGTGCTGCTCACAGACTATCACATCCATTCTCAGATCGTTTTCGCCAAGCCGGTGGTAGGTCCTGTTGTGCGTGAACGTCGGGCAGATGAGCACGATATAGTCGAACTTGCCGCGGAAAGGGCCGTAGAGCTGGTCCACAATGAACCTCGATTTGCCTGAATTGGTCGACCCCACGATGAGAGCGTTGAAGGGTATCTTGCTTGGGTCCATGTTCTATTCAATTCTGTACAGATTCCAGCTGTCTTTCCATAATGTTGAACTGGGAGTCGGAGATGACGAATACGTGGCAGTTCACGTTGCCTGAGCCTTCGGCTTTCCTCTCGATTTCCAGCTGGACCCCGTCTGTACTGTTCACAATGCGCTTGCCACTTCCATGAATGTCTTGGTCCGCCATGGAGCGCATATCAATCAGAAGCCCGAAATTGTCTCCGGTGTAAAACTTTGTCACATCCATGTGCTCGGTTTTATTTTTTTCCTTCATGAAGAAGCGTTGGGCCTCTTCCCACATGTCCTTGCCTTCGACGCTGTTGTTGTAAATCATGTTGGGCAAGCCGTTGATTGTGACGCTGACTTTCGTCAGATCCGGGAAGACGTATTTTTCTGAATCTCTCGTGCCATCAGCATACGGCTCTATGAACAGTAGCAGGAGGGCTTTTAGCGACCTTTGTTGGGCATCGATTTTGATGTTCTTCCTCGTGTCGGTGTCTTTTTTGAAGGTCACCACTTGGGAACGCTTCACGTGGTCATAGGCGAACTCTTTTCCGCTGGAGTAAACGCTATGCGCCTCGTCTGCCAGCGTCTTGCTGTGGATCATCTCGTACTCGAGCTGGATGTTGGTCAGCTTGTATTTCAGCTGGGTTGTATCGGAGCCATTGACCACATGTGCAGCTTCAGCCAGGGTTATTTCGAACGAGAGGTCATTGTAAAGGGCCTGGGGGTAGGAAACGCCGTGGTCGGTTAAGACCTGATGGTCCAGCCTGATCCGGTACTTGCTCCTGTACACCTCGTTCAGCTTTTTTTCAGCTTCGACGCCCGAGGTTTCCTTGTCTCCCGCGCCTGAGCGGATCTTGCATAGTTTCTCACTCTGAATCCCTTCGAGGATCCTGTTGTCTCTTTCTTCCTGCGAAAGGAAAAGGTCATCAAAGATTTTGTAGATGCCATAGCCAACCGTGTCATGCAGGGGAGTGCCTCCAAACTTCACGTGCAGCCTGTCAACAAGCGCTCGCGTGACGTTCTGGACGAGGAAGTTGTTGGCGTGCCCTCCAGAAAGGTCGATCTTAAAGACAAGCGCTAGCAAGCCCGGCACCAGAACCTCGTTCGCGTTCAGCTTGGAAACGCGAACGTACAGAGTATCGCCGGGGTTGGCTTCAGTGCGGGAAAAGGTGATCCGCTTGACCGCGCGCTCGGCCTGCATGGCTTGTAAGGTTTTTTTGCTGTACGTCGCGCGAAGGTTCTCTGGAACTGACATTGTATTAGCCGCCGGCGATAATTTAAATCTCTATCCATGAGACACTGGTGACACTTTTATTGAAAAGGAAGGAAGAAAGAGTCAGTGGCAGATGGCTCTAAAAATCGGTACAAGTGGTAATAATGCTTTCTTATTAGGGGGCAGTCAAGCAACAAATATATTTATATTTAGGTAATAGGGTATTTTGAACATACTCTTAATGGCATTTTTTGTGCAGGTGTTAATTTCCAATTTTTTTTTTTCCATGGGGAGAGGGTAAGCTCCTGTTTTTGAGAGAGATGTAAAAGAGCTATTTTATTTGTAATTTACAAACAAATTACCTTGTGCTTTCTTTTCTCGTGTCAAACCAGAATGCCCTTTGTACATAAGGTAACTTCTCTTCCATAACCTCCTGCACATTAAACTCTGTACATTCTTCATTTGTAAATTACTACAATGTTGTAATATTGAAGTTCTTCTACATTACTGGCATGGACAGCCATCAGGAACTTCTTGAATTCTGTTTCTTGAGTATTCTGTTTGCAACAAAAAATATCACGGATTTTTGTCTACACTACATGTAAACTAAAGTTTTAAATTTATGATTTTGTATTCTAAATAAATTTTTTTCATCTAAATTTACTCTAACTTCAACCGATAATGTTTGAGTTCAGTAAGGGAAGAAGTTAACTACATTTCATATTAAAATGAATGAGTATGATTTAATGTTCAAGTATTTTTATTAAATAAAGCAACAGCACACCCCAACTTGTGTCACAGTTTTGTGAGACAAAAGGGTCTATTGATCGATACTTGAAGTTTACCAGCGCCACCACTATTCAAAGAATGCTCACCAGAAGAAACGCACTCATTCGTATAATACTAAATATTATACAGCGCTCTGCCGTTCT
>NC_138154.1:2266780-2501780 GCF_964199315.1 Orbicella franksi | reverse complement strand
GTATGGGCGTGGTGCCAAGGTTTCAATGATGAAGAGCCCCAGGTTGTGCATTGAGCTCACCCAAGTTGACCATGTCCACATGTTACTCAGGACCTCCCTTTTGGACAACGCCATCTACGCCTCTCTTCAGGTCAAGCTCTCGAAACTCCTAATGTCAATGCACTATGATACCAAGCAGACTAGTGCAGCAGTATCAAGCACACTGCAAAGAGACCAAGTTTAAGCCCTTTGGAGCAGCCACAATGTTACGTACCCTGTCCGCCTGCTCTACGACAGTAAGGAAGTCCCTTCAAGGACTTGACTATATGTCTGCAGCAGGTGCAAAGGGCTTTGATGACTTGAGCGCCCTGATAGGGCAACTGGAGGAGATGGGTCTGTCAAAAGAATCTGCAAACTGCTGGGAAAGATCACTGAAAGAAAGTAAACAGTACCTTAACTTGGATTTTAAGGTAAAACACCCTCGTTTAGTAAAGGCAATTCTGTCTTACAAAAAGATTTTTATACATCGTCAGTGGATCCATATGCTGTACATGAAAAGATTTAATTTGCATTACTCTTATGGAGAACGAGTCACAGTTACAATTATCTGGCAGAAAGAAAATGCGATGAATCAACATCTTCAACTTTTATTACATGTTAAGTAAATATTGAAATATTGAAACTGACCACCCTCTTTGTATACAAAAACATGACCCTCTTTATGCAAGTTTTTCCAGGGAAGGAAGAAATTGCATCATTCAAAGTGAAGTTTATGAAAAGAACATAACCATTTCTTTCCCAAGTCCATGTTTCAGAGAGCACTGCTGTTGCTGATCATTGCAGCACCTATGCGCTGAGTGATGTCATCGATAGCCAACTACAAGCCCCATGCCAACATACACATGACCGGAGTTGCTCACAGTGTGAAGATCTCCAAAGCGTCCTGCAGGAGATTGAAAGGTACTTGTTGAACGAGGCCCATATGCCAGAGAAGGAATTAGAAGACCAGTTATACACATTGAAGCAAGAATTGACTGCTTGAATTTGCTTGATGAGGCTTTGGTACTCATAACCCAAGACTGGGCGATGAAATTTTTACCCGCAAAGTATCGTGAATCGCAGTCCAATTGGTTCAGAAAACGGGGACTCTTGTGGCATTTAAGCGTAGTGGTGCAAAAAGTAGAAGGAAGAATGCAAAGCCAGACATTCGTACATTTCATTGAGAACTGTTTACATGATACATCTGCAGTTGTACACAACTTAAAGCACATTTTCCGCACCCTTAAATTCGAGCACCCAGAGATTACATCTGCCTTCCTCTGCCAGGACAATGCTGGATGTTATGACAACTCAGTGTTGCTGGCAACATGTAACGCAATGAAGTCCAAAACTGGTGTGAGAGTTCGCTGAGTCGACTTCAGCGACCCACAAGGCGGAAAGGGAGCTTGCAACAGGAAAGCTGCCTCAATAAAGGCCCACGTCAGACGTCACATTAATGAGGGTCACGATGTGCAGAATGCCAAAGACTTCAAAGATGCTATGTTGTCTAATGGAGATTTAAATGGTGTATGGGTTACCCTAGTTGATCCGGGCACTGAAGGAAAGTGTGTTCTCCCTCAGGTAAACTTAGCGGGAGTAAGTTCCCTGAACAACCTCAAGTACAGCGAGCAAGGTGTTACTGTCTGGAGGGCATTTCAGGTGGGACAAGGGAAACTAATCAACGAAAGCCAAATTGAGGGTACGTATTGCACACATGTTCCACATAAGCAGTGCAGTTTAAACAACTAAATTTATTATTTTTACTTGATGGAAACGGTAACTGTTGGCTGCTGTTTGTCGTAAAATGCGGGAGAGTATAATCAGTTTTCAGGAGTTTGTTAAAGCTGTAATTAACAAAACATCTTTCCCAGGATCTTGCCCAATTTTCAAGTTAAGTGGCTATCACGTAAAATACCCTTGTAACGTCTGCTCATGTTAAGTCATAATCACATTATTCAAAACCCACATTAACGGTGGAAATCTGAGGAGGAATGATTGTATTTAGCACATATCAAATAAACTGCCACAACTCAAACCCTCTCTCAGAATCTGGGGCAGATAGTTGGGGTTTCCTGTGGTTCATTAAGGTTATTGCCTATATAATGGCTGACATCCGTTTGTTGCCTTTTGAAAACTACCCAAATGACCATTACATAGAAAATATCATACATTGCATGTATCAGCCAAAACAAACAGGCAAAAAAGGTATTAGAACACAGAAAAGACTTCTATGTGCTACGCACAAGTTAGAAAGTCATTTGGGAAATGAAATGAGTAAGTAGCAAAACATTTTCATCATATGGTGAAATAAATCATTTTGCGTGGACTATATTGTGATTAACGCTCCATTATATCAACAGTCAGACTTTTACAGTGATGTAGGGTTCTGTTTCATACAGTCCCAAGTTACTGGAAAAATTGTTCCTTCGAAGGAGCATTCTCCCAAGGAGACTTTGCTAGTGTCTCACAAAAAAGGTCAAAAAGAGTGCAAGTGGACAATGAGCAGCCAGCAACAGAGGGTGATAAGTTCTCAAGTGAACTCCTTACATGCCAGAGGCATTCCGGTGCAGAAAAACACCTATTGTTTGGGCAGTGCAAGATGGTGCCTGAAAGATGCAATCTGTTGGACTTGGCTAAAAAGAAATACCACGCCCTTTTAGTTGAAGGCTTGAGTGAAGCAGTCTCGGCAGTACTTGAACAAGGAGACATCTCAGGAAGTGCCAACGTTTTACCCGAGGGTGGGCCTTGAAGACAACCAAAAAGTTTACTCAATTCAGTGATACCCAGCCTGCGGAGCACACGTAAAACCAGGCAGTGGGAGGGATTGCGCCGATGGAAGCTCAGGACGTGACACTGGTTTTCGCCTCCCCTGCACCTCCTTTTCCTGTTTATGCCTGCAATGCAGGCTAACCAATTCTTTTCACCCCACACTCCACTCAACATATTTTTCAGAGAGTAACACAGCTCATATTTTGCTCACTTTTAGTATGACAAAAAAGTCGGTCACAAAAGTCTTAACAGCTTGGACAAGGAAGTGAGTTCGCAAATGTAAGAGAACAGAGCGTGTTGTCTTAATTGGTTTTACATTCATCGTGTCAATGAGACAAATACCTTATTAGGTGTTTCAATAGGTATTTTGCACTTTAAGAGCAGAATCTTCGCCGTAGAACAGAGGTGTGGAGTGGGGGAATTTGGAAGAATTTAGCAAAGGAACTGAAACTATTAAATCATATAATTATTTTTTGAGTATAATAATTTGTGTCCAAAATCAAAGTATTCTAGAACATTGATTACCAGGTTTACTACAATTAATATAATCAGTATGTGTTGGAGCAATAGCAATGAGCTCTTGGTAGGACAGAACCATGTGTAAATGTTACATCCAGAAATAATAAATATCTCACCTATGTGCAACTTTCAAGAGGCTAAAATGTCATGCGGGGATTCATCAGCCACTAGGAACTATTATAATAGTACTTAACACAATTGGCAGGTCAAAACGGAGGTTGTGAAAATGTAATTGTCATGAAATGAACCAAAAACAAAACGGATATAATAAGGAAAAAAATAAAAGTGAGTCATAGTTACGTGATCGAACAGCCCTCCCTCAACAGCAAAGAGACAGCTGTTGAAATTGAAATGGAGATATTTGCTCACTGCAGAGCTCCAGAAAATAATAAATTGATGGAATATAATTCACAATTGCTGTAGGTAATGTTCTTATCTATTTCCGTTTAGACAATGTGAGTGCACAAAGATCTACTGCCTGAAGCAATTGCCATTCAGCTGGATAACACAGCAAAAAAAACAATATGTTTTCTGCTTCCTTGATTACCTCGTGGAGACAGATGTGTTCAGCAGGGTGAGAGAAATACATAGATGCAGTCAAACCTGGTCATAAGTGTAAACAGTTTGAAAGTTACAGTAAATGAGGCACAGGCTTAACCTACAGCTTTTAGAGTTATCCGAGTTACGCGTGGTTTTTTTGAGTGACATTAGGGCTGGTTTTTTTGTCTGGGGAAAAGGGCAAAAAACCGGATTTATAGAGATAGGCATGTACTGAGGGGATGAGGTTGAGACTTTTAAACTGTTTACAATCGTATTCAAAACTGAGTTCGGCGATCTTTATTACTTTGGAACAATGACTTCTTAAGTATTCAGTAATTTAATGAAGTATTGTATTTTTCAGATAGAAATATCTTCTTACCAGTCGGCCATACACATATCGACATGGACCAAATGTTCTCATGTGTATTAGTGGCAATTGAAAGGTTAGGCTGTCTCACTCCTCAGGACCTCCTGCAGATATTAAGAACCTGCTACACCCAATTTCAAAGGGAAACAACTCAGGAAGGAGCCAAGCCCCAGTATGCTACCTTCCCACATCTGTACGCTGCACGGGAGTGGCTTCTCCTGCACCAGAAAGAACTCCACTTTTAAACAGTTTTCATAGCTTTGTAATTGTAAAAAACAATGAAGGGAAGGCTGTTCTCCTTTTCAAAGCCTGGTGTACAAGTGAGTGGGATGGGAAGCGGTACGAGCCAGTTGTTTTGTTACATGATCTCCCTCAGGATGTGCCCGAGATAATAAAGCCAAATTATGATGCTGTGGACTTTGCCAGACTGAAAAGTATGGTAGACAAGTGTGTAAACAATCGTGTGTTTACAAATGAAGAAAAGAAAGAGTGGCTGAATTTTTTGGAGGAGGAGATAACTGCCAGCATTTACAAGGACATGGAGGAAATTGTGTACGACAAAGATGACGGTAAGTTAAAATACGCACTCTGATTCTGCATATATTTTGGAAGAGACACTTTTAGGCAGGACTGACTCTTTCAGAAGTAAAAAAGATGAAACTCAATAGGAACAACAACTCCTGTTTCTATATTAAACTAGTGCCATTTTGTAATAGGCTGATTTAAGTATCACAATTGTTTGAACATGAACAAAAAAACCTTCTTGCAGAATGTTTTTGTTCTGATACTTCATCAAAAGGGATTATAAGGGGAAAATTACTTTCTATTTTTAGATGGTGCAGAGTATCACAAAAAGGAGTTCGTGTACCTGGATGGTAGATGAGTTGCATGAAAGGAGGAGGCCCACAGAAGGCAGGAACCTACAACTCAGTGAAGTTCTGAGAAGAAGTGAGATTTTTGAAAAAAGGAGAGGGTTTATTGCCAGTAAGAACTGAAAATTGTTTACTGCATGCAAAGTAGATTGATTTCTGCATAACATTTTTCTGAAAATGTAGTAAAGCCCTTCCATTGAATAGAATGGAACAGAAAGACCAGACACTGAAGATAACATGGCTTCATGGTCACTGGACGACGTCATGGTCAGTTTGTAAATGATGTGAAGGCCAGAGACATATTGAGTGGCAGGAAGAAGTTCCGAAAGCAGCTGTCGTTCTGTTTGATTTTCAGCTGATGCAAAGTGGAAAATTACGCCAAGCTACCGAGAGAAAACTAAAACGTGTATATGGCCGAGAACAGGATGAGGACTCCAGCTAAGTTCTCTAGTGTGTTCTTGACAGAGCAGTTAAATTGCAGTGTAATTCCACCATCATATGGTCACTTTATTTTGCCGCCATGAACTTTATTTAGATTCTTTAAAAAAAAAGTCCTAAGAAATACGCGCAGTCATTGGTTAAAAATCGTGTTTCCATAACTCGATAGAAACACAGAACTAGCACAAACTGTTGACGTAATGATTGCGCGAGCAAAGAGAATTTAACATTTTGATAATCCAAGTCAACAAGTTGTGTTCCTTTTTTCATTGCGGTGCTTTCTAAAAGAAATAGAAAACATGTTCTCCATGTTTTTATCAAGTTATAGAAGCACTTGTGAAAGTTTGGGAGAACTCAAACTTCCACTCGTGTTTCCATTGCTCGATAGAAACACAGTACATGTTTCCTATTTAAAGTCTTAAAGGAAAACCCATATGTGGAGAGAGTCTGTGAGATGCCACGAGAATCATTTCCTTCACGAAAAATGATTCCCCTAATAAATTCAGCAATGTACAAAGACCATAACCCTATTCCACGGCTACATTACATTACATGGCTGTTTAGTGATGTCGTTCATAAAGTATAGTGCGACAGCAAGAAGTAAAACATTAAATATGTGCTTTGAAGGGGCAAAGCAAGCAAACAATGCCAAAAAGGTTTTATAACACTTTTTTCAAACTTTATTAGTATCTCGGAAGGTACCTGTATTACCTTTTTTCTGGAAAATGTCCAAATGGATGAAATTCGTACCGGAATTTCTGGGTTTTCCGAACAAATGTTAAGTGCTCATAGGTTTATTTCCAGTGGATTAAATTTCAATCAAGAAATTTGCATAAAGTTGTTTTCAGAAACACTTTTGCGTGAAGTCAGCCTTTTCGATTTTTAACATTTGGTAGATTACTTTGCAAACGAGTGATTCTTTTTTACAAACGGATAACAGCAACCTTTCGAACGGCTCAGAATGCATGTTGTTTTGGAATGGACAGATTGTGCTTACCAATGGAGCTGTTTGAACCCATGATGATTTTATTTGAATGGTTGCTTAAGCTGTTCAAACGACGATGTTTTTGAATGGGCAGCCGCAAAAAAGGTCACATTTGAGTTTTGCTTGGCTTGTATGCGAAAATACGCAAACTTTGTTTTAATAAGTCAATAAATTATTGTTTAGGTTAAACTCTCAGCTAGAGGCCAAACCCTCCCATTTACCACTAAGAACCTCTTCGACCGCTGAAATGTCTGTCATTTTGTACTTGAAATTGCTTGTGTAAAATTGTAAACAAATATTGTTGTTTCTATTCGGGAATAAACCATTGAATGAAACACTGGAAAAAAAATCACTTAAAACTTTATTCGGCGATGATCCACGTGTGCAGGCTGCTTAATCGCAGTTTTCGCAGGTACTCCGGATTAATGCACCCATTGCAACAATATGAAATACCACAACGATAGATTAGATCGTAAAACATAAACAAGACATTGGCCATTAGAACACGATAACAATATTAGTATGTTAATGTTAACAAACTCTTGCTAGCGAACATGTAGCAAACTCAAACGTAGTGAACTCAACAAGTATCAAAACCGGCGTAAACGCTTTGTACCTCTCCAACAAAATAGTCACATCTCAAGGCTGCACTTTTTAAATCTGCGACTACTGTTAGTATTTATAAAGATTTTATCCAGTTTATTGTTTAGTAGTGTCTTTCAATGTAATTCATAGAGCTGCATGCAGTTGATAAATTTATGAGTCATTTATGGAGCCGGTTGTGGTTCATAAATTTGAGTCATTTGTAGAGCTGATTGTGGTTCATAAATTTATGAGTCATTTGTAGAGCTGGTTGTAGTTCATAAATTTATGAGTCATTTGTAGAGCTGGTTGTAGTTCATAAATTTATGAGTCATTTGTAGAGCTGGTTGTGGTTCATAAATTTATGAGTCATTTGTAGAGCTGGTTGTTGTTCATAAATTTATGAGTCATTTGTAATTCAAACTACAGAAACGAAAACTTCCTGACTGGACATTCTTAACAAAAGCTAAATTATACTATTATTGAGTATTACACAAAATGGAACATTTTCACATTTGTCATTGTGCAAAATAACCAAATATGGACAATTTTAATCTTAATTTTTCATAGTGCAAAAATGCATTTTCTTATTTATAATTGTTTATCCTATAGGTTTGCACTGACCAGTGACCTGGTCTTGTAGTAAAATGGCACTTAAGCCAACAGGACTGGCATCAGTGCCCACAAAAGTTGGAGCATCTAAATGGAAACACACCAAGACTGGTTCATGAGACAGTGATTCCTTTAAGGCTTTGAATGCCTTTGTCTGCTCTTCTCCCCAGAACCATTTCTGTTCCTTTTGCGTAAGCTTTCTGAGAGGCTCAATATTTGCATAATTGGGAATAAACTTCGCAATGTAACCACACGTCCCGAGAAAAGATAGAAGGTTGGACACGTTTTTCTGGCGGAGGCGTTGCTTTGATGGCTTCCATTTTCATTGGGTCAGGCTCGATTCCATTTGCTGAAACCAAGTGGCCTAAGATCGACATTTGTCATATGCTGAACTCACACTTAACTTTGTTGAGTTTGAGAATGAAATTGCGACATTGCTCAAAAACTTGCCGGAGGCGTTTCGTAAGTTCTGCCACAGTCGGAGCGTGAATAACTACGTCGTCAATCAAAATTCGCATGCCTTCGATGCCAATCAAAATCTTTTCCATCATGTTTTTGAAAGGCTTCGCTCGTATCACTGAGCCTGAAGGGAGTGCACTTAAAACAGCAACAACCTCAAGGTGTGATGAACATGGTAATATACCGTGACTCCTCAGCTAGCGGTAGCTGAAAAAACCACTCTTTGCGTCAATCTTTGCAAAATACTTAGAGACACACAGAGCATACAATGTATCGTCAACTTTTGGTAAAACATAGCGCTCTGTAATAACTGCCTTATTTACTTCACGTAAATGACAACTATTTTGGAACTATGACTAGCTTGGAAACCCAGGAACTTGGCTCATTGACCTCTTCGATAACATCTTCTAACATTCTGTCAAGCTCATTATTAACTGCTTCAATTTGACTGACAGGTATTCTTAGGTGTTGACTTGCTGGTTTGACCCCTGGGTCAATAGCAATCTTATGTTCAAAATTAGTTGCCCTTCCTAATCCTTCAAAGATATCAGAGTATATTCTTTGTGGAGTGAGTCCAGCTCACTATCGCTACCTCAGTTGACTAATTAATAGCCTGCGTAGGTACATTTAACTTAAAACTGGAATCGTGTCCTAAAAGAGATTCAGCGTTACCCACTATAACGTACACTTTAGCATTGACAGCACTGTTACTTGTTTTTATACAAGCATTGAAATAGCCTTTACATTGCAATGGCTTTTTTTGTCCATATGCTGCAAAGTGTTTTTCTGTTGGAGACAGTTCAAAGTTCTTAAATTGACTTCGGTACAATGTTGAAGATATTTTAATGTACTACAACCCGTGTCCGCAATCATTTTGGTCCTTTGGCCATTTAGTTTGACTGTAATTGAGCTGTCAGCATTGTTGAATGACATTACTGGCTCTTTCTCATCATCACTGGAGCTTTCATCAAGCCAAGTTCTTAGGCTGCGAACTTTGTTAGGGCGCTTGTTTGGAGGCCTGTGTTGTTGCTGGTTCTGGTTGGAATTGGACTGCTCCTTTAGGCTGGGAACAACAATCTTTTTGCAGAAGCCCTATTTTTTTGCAGCCATTGCATCTGGAGTCGATTGCCCCGCATTCGTTCGGGCTGTGGCCATCCTTTCCACCACACCTGTAGCTGGCGTACGTGGGTTTTGCTGGTTCTTTCTGGTTGTTGAGAATGCGGTCAATGGGGATAGGGTTTTCCTTTGTTCCGCTTGCTATCAGAAGTGAGTCTTGTCTCGCATTCTCTTCACTTCTCTCAAGCTTAATCATTCTGGACAGGTCAAGCTTCTCCTGTTGCAGCAACTTCTCTTGCAGAGTCTTGGAGTTACACTTTTTGACAATTTGGTCACAGATCATTTCCTCCTCTAATGTCCCAAAGTCGCAGGATTTTGCGAGTTCTCAGAGGGTTGTCAAGTATGTATCAATGAACTCATCTGCCCTGTGTACTTGAGACCAGAATTTGTAGCGTTCTGCTACAATGTTTCGTTTTGGAGCAAAATAGCCATCGATGGCCGTTTTCACTTCTGTGAAGAACTCATGCTTGCCTGGAAGCGTGTTGAAAATGCGCTGTTCTGCCGGGCCAAGGCAGTGTAGCAGTGTAGCTCTCTGGATGTTGTCTTCTTTCTTGGAGAGACCTGAAGCGATCAAGTAACTTCCGAATGCACTGACCAACTGCTTCCACTCACTGTAAAGGTCTGAAACATCCATGTTTTGATCAAAGATTGAGCAAAAGAAAGGAAAAGTCGCCTTCACAATTTTTCCGTTGGGCTTGACAAAATAGATGCCATTTTGTAAACATGTAACACTGCCTTTGTTCCACCCCCTCCCCCCACATATATGAACATAAAACAATGACATGACTTTCTGGACAAAACCAAACCTAGTACGGGAGACAAGGGAAAACATGTTTAATTCATCTTTAATGCAGATTTAATGCATAAATTAATTGTCTAACGGGAATGGAGTGACCAATCCAACCATCACTATACCTCATGGTATGAGGAACATACCATGAGGTAAAAATGAACAATTCTTGCATGAACATCTTCTTGAAGGCTTATATTTCAAAGTACTGAACTCAAATTTTATTGTCATAGGCTGAATGATGTATACCTGCATTATTGTAATGTTAGCCGTTGGGCTTCCTTTATAGAGAATAAAAAGTGTTGTAACTTTGAATAAATTCGTTTTTTGGTCTATATACTAAAAAGAACATTACACGTTAGCTCGAAGATATGAATTTTATGTTCTCCTGGCAAGAACGATATCTCACTTGAACATAAAATTCATATCTTCTCACCACTGTGTAATATCCTCTGTATATGCAAATAAACTGGTTACATATGAATATATAGGAGCAACATATGATGGCAGGAGGGTAATAAACATGAAATGTAACATTTTTCTCCTTAAATTTCATTTTTACATGCGTGCGGGTCATGTCTTGCACACATATGGGAGTGCATGCATGTGCCAACCTGCGAACGTACCACACATGCACAAACAAACCTGAAAGCTGATGTGATATGATGCGACATTGCGCTTCAAATAAATGCAGATTACGATGATAGCACACAAGATTTAGCGTGCGCAAATCTCTCATACAATTATTTTCCTCGAAGTAATAGCATAGTAGAAACTTTGGGGTGTGTGTGTGATGTGCTGTTATGGGGTGGGGATCTTTTCATGAATTGCAACCCTCTCCCTTTCCTCTAGTAAGGGGTAAAACAGTCTAACTTTTTTCACATTTGCAAATTTTGGTTATTCTCTTAACATAAGTACATTAAAAATCCATATATATTTTAATCCAGATTTATTGGTCTTGTACAATAATATACAATTCATAGTGCAAGTCAGAAAACAGTTAAATAAAGCCTAGAAACAACAACATTACTTTGAAATGAATTTTCCACTTCCTAAAGTATTGATCGATGTATATTGAAAATTGAGTAATAACCTCTAAATTTGTTAGGCGGGTAACTCTAGCCAGACATACTCAAGAACTGAAACAAAACATAACGCTATGAAAACCTGTCTCATGAATCTGTGTGCAAGACATGATCCTTGCACATGTAAAAATAAAATAGGAAAATGGTATATTTCATGTTTATTACCCTCCTGCCATCGTATGTTGCTCCTATGCATTTGTATGTAACCAATGTATTTGATAATCATATAACCTGTGTATTACCGTATGTGTCTGTATGTACTTGTTTGTTATTCATATGTTATTTGTATGTACTTGTATATTACTTTTATGTACTTGTATGGTGTTTTAGTCATGATCGTTCATTGTAGTAGGACACTCCCAACTGTTATCGTTTTCTTGGAAAAACTACTTTATCAAACAATTTCACAAAGGCAAAAATAGCAAATTTTTACCTAAATGCATTTCTTCCTTATTGATAGCTGTGTCAGTGCCAAATGCCTGGAATAGATGGGTTCACACTCTTAGTTGCACCATGGGTAATCAGGATAACATTGCTAAGAAACAAAGCGGCAAAAGAGAAAATAATCCCTCTTAACTCGCCAGTCATCGTAGTCAACGATTCTGCTCAGAAAATCAGCTCTATCATTAGCAGATCTTGGAATCCACTCCACTTTCAACTTGATGTTGTTAAGCAAGCACATAGAGGAGTAATAAAACACTTGTGTGTGAATTCATGACACTCGTACCTCAATTGACCCAAAGATAGCATTTACCATTGAACCTGAGAATAATGGACAGATACCCTTCTTAGACACCCTGGTATCCAGGAACAATGGCATCATAACCATTGATGTTTACAGGAAATCTACTTACACGGACCGATATCTGGATTTTTATTCACACCAAGAAATGAAACATAAGCTGAGTACTGCCACCACTCTCCTGAATCGTGCTTCTAACCTCCCAAGCACCCCCAAGGGAAAAACTAAAGAATTAATCCATGTCCCTGATGCTCTGAAATCGAACAGCTACCCACTATCGGTCATATCTAACATCTTGAAGAAGAAACCACCCCCAGCAATCACACCATCTCCAGAAGAATTGGTAGGAATGTTCTTTGGATGGGCTGATGCTCCTGACTTACTCATTGGCTTCGCAGTTTTACCTTACATCAAAGGCCTAACTGAACCTCTCTCAAGACTTCTAAGAAACAATGGAATACAAACTACAAGCAGACCCCTTAAGACATTACAACAAGAGTTTGTTTCTCTGAAATCAAGACCATCCATGGAACTACAAACAAATGTTGTTTACAAATCCCATGCGCCAATTGCCTGTGGAGTTATGTCAGTGAGACTGGTAGATGTTTACAAACAAGGAAGAAAGAACATATTAGAAACACAAAAACCTTCAAAAAAGGTTCCAACATTGCTTCACATGCCTGGTTGAATGACCATTCTGTCGACTTTAACAATGTATATGTGATCAACAAGGGAAATTTCCGCGTTAGAAAAACTTTGGAATCCTGGCACACAGCAATTACGAACCAGCTGAAAATAATGCGAAACAATTACCAAGACAATATTCAATTTTATTTTGAACCTCACATTAGCATTTTTTACTCGCACACAAGCATTTCTATTTTATTATAATTTTGTTTTTTCACACTTTTCTTAGCATATATTTAAACTTTTGCACTTTCTATCTATTACTCGTTAAAGACTACAGACTGGTAGTCAAAAGCTCGTTTTAAACAAATTTTTAACCAGAGATCATTTTTCTATTTTTCCAAATGTGTAAGGATATATATAATAATATTTTAATTCTTGGAAATATGGCATTGCAAGATATAACTTACAAAAACACCAGGTGCCTACTGAGGAGTACTGTTATTTTATCAAGTTTCAAGTATACTTTAAAATCAAATTACAAATATAATAAAAATAAGGCAAAGTTGATATTTGTTACAATAGCCCAATACTGGTATATATTCCTAACAACCAACATAAACAAGTCTAACACTTGAACAAAAAATGCTTACAGAGAGTTAATTCAGAATTGCTGTGAAAAAAGATATTTCATCCAATTTGCAACTCTGATCGTTTGTTAATTCTCTGTCTATAATTTTTCAACTCGGCTTGCTTTGTTATTCGCCTGACGATATCTTTCTAATAAAGATGGCATATTGCGTTACAGCATTTATCTTCTCTCCTGCATCTTAATTATGTATATCTTAGATCTATGATTCACTTTTTTCAAATTAGCATTTCTCCCATATTATTTCTAGTTGTCAGATGGCAAACGTTTTCAAATTGCTTGTCTGACTATTTACGCATTGTGTATCTATTTTATATGACTTGTATTCTCTTGCGCATGAGTATAGGCTACTTGGAGCCTCTTGTTTATTTGATCAGAGTTTGTCATGGAAAACAGTCTTCGTGAATTGTCCATTCTGAAAAGTAAAACTGAGAACTGAAATCCCAGAAAGAAGTTTTGCAACCAAAACCGAAGATATCAAGAAAACGCGACTTTATGGTACAGTAGCCACCAAATATCAATTTTGTGTAAACAAATTAACAGTTCTCAAGTAAACAAGCGAAAATCTGCTAGAGTCTACCACCAATTTAATTGATTTTTTAGATAAGAAACAGAAACCAAGTTTTATCTTAAGTTGGCTTATCATATTTTAATTTCTAATGTACTTTTCAACATGCGATCAATTGTTTCTTGATGATCACTTCAATATGGCCTTGGAGGTTGCGTGTTGTCACATTTCTTCAGAATTTCCAGATTCGAGGACATAATCGATATTGAGTGCCTCTTCAGCTTCAGACAAAGACTTAAACTTTTTCATTAGATGCCTGTTGACTCTTGAGCAACAGGAAGAACCTTTAAAACAAAACAAATACACCAAGATCACTCTAGTGATAGCACTTAAGCAAAATTTGTAGGAATATCAGCACAGAGTAAGAAAATTTCCTTTAACTAAAAGATGAGAAGCAATGGGCCACGACTCACGGGATAAAATGTTTACTTATCATTGGATATGAAAACAATTTAGTAATAGAAATTTTGTGTACAAACGTGTCCTCGAGGAATTGCATGTCTTGTTGACACAATTGGCACAAGCATTGCAGAAGGCTTTGTTTTTCATAGTAGGCCATTTGTCTGTCCACGCTTCTTCCCAAAAAGACAAATATGTTGTATGAGAGCTGAAATTTCTCCTGAGGACCATTCTCTTGGACCTAATGGCTGGTTTGAATCCGGGAAGAAACTTTTCCTTGACGCTCCTTCCACTGGTGCTCGCCTAGTAACTGGCTTTCCCACCTTCTGTAACAAAAGGCCTTTTGAAGGCCATGTTGCCCCGAGGAATCAGCAAAAAACACCAAGATATCATAGGGTGCGTTGCGGCACGATTATTTCTAGCTGTAGATTAAAGGTGAAAAAAACATTCTAGACTATTGAAGGTTGAAACGAACAGAACAGAGAAGTTTTAGATTTGAAAGAAATGGTCTCAAATTACAGCATGGATATGTGTGAAAGTGTTATTCGCATATAAATTGGCATTACGAACTTTCTTCTACCATGAAAATACTTCATACGTCTTTAAGGGTACCCAGTAGTTATCTTTGGTAAAATGAAGGAAAAACAAATCCTCTTTCAGATGGAAAAATACTCTAGAAAACTCCTTGGACGTTTAAGCTGCCATCTTGAAAATTACCCATCCACAATGCAATGCAATGATAGTGCATACATCACCTGTCATGCTAGGTGATACCTTTTAAAATTAAAAGTGAGGTACATAACAGGTCAAGACAAAAAAACCTCCATTTCTACATACTGATCCTTTAGTGAAATCCTCCCTGTTAATTGCATCCATAATGAGGTTGGTGATTATGAGCTCTCCATCTTCCATGGTTGCATGTGAATGCTTCACGTGATACTTTTTTATTCTTAGGGGGTATACCAACTTGTGGAAGTATCTTGCAAGATCCTCTTTGGAGCAGAGGTTTCCATCACCCATGATTTCAATGATCTTCATTTAAAAAAATTAACAGAAATTTATATTAATTTAAAGACAAATTGAGTTAATTGAAGAAACATAAATTGTTACAGAAATTTGCAGGTTTTTTGTCTCTATTTTATAAACATCTACAATATGTGCATATAATAGTTGTGAGACACTAAATCTGTTTATAATAACACACCTCGCTAGGTTAATGATTTGATTTGACTGCTGGACTAAACATCATACATTGGCCAAATATTGATCATATTTACTTCGTTCATTGCACTCACTTCATTTTCTTTCTTTTTTTAAGTTCACAGTTTCTTTAATCTAACAACCAGTAAACAAATTCATTGTGTTTTATAACTTGATTAGATACATTTACCTTACTCGCTATAGCTACAAGGATTCCATAGTTTTCACAAATACGGTCATCAACATCCGGGTACAACCCAGCTATTTTATGCTTCAGGCATTTCCCTTCTTCTATCACTTCAGCCACATTGATGGCCAGAAGTGGGCCCAAGGCCATTGGTGCTTTCTCATATCTCTCTTTCCATGTAACTTCAGCTTGCTGTTGCTGCTCTAGTCCATTTGGACTACATGGTCCCAGGACAAACAGAATGAATGTTAGGCGACATAATTCAGGTGGCGAAAAAGTGTGAATCTGAAGAATCAACATGGCATAAATCTTTTCCAGTCAGGGGCTAGATACTTTTAGAAAAACACAGCGTGGAAGTCAACATCACAATCTGGTAGGTAACCCAGGTGAGAAAGTGTAAAACTCATAGTTACGTCCCTGATTTAGGCCACCTAATGGACATAAACTATTTATGATTTGCACTAATTTGTGAAATAAAGCCCTTGATTAGAAAATTAAAACGTGGCCTGAGGCGCAGAGTGTTCATTCTGCAGCCTGCAAGTGTGTTTACACTCACTTGCTATCCCTTAAAACCATGAAATGTTATTGTGTAGCAAGGAAAAAGCCAGTCAGGCATGGGAAACCTACTGCAACCAGCAACGATCTTATTAGTTTGTGGTTTTGAGGTTTGCATGTGTGTGCAGAACTTTATTGGTCAGTACACAATTGACCCAGCAGCATGAAATCAAAGCTTAAGTGTTCAGGTGATATTTCTGGAAATGAGGTTGCAACCATGCTTTGTCTGCCGAACTTGCTTGGTGTTACTCTGTACATCACTCTCAGGAACCTGAATAATTCATTTCTTTGGACGTTTGTACAGACATATGGATGACAGCAAGTTGGGTATTTGTTCGTGTCTTCCGTGGCTGATCCTGCACAAGTCTCCCTCACTTTAATCCAGCTAACTCCACATGTAGTTATCATGCGGCCAATGAGTGATTTATGTTTTACTTGTCAACATAATAACACTCAAATTGTCCGATCAGCAAATCTTTCTGAGCACGCGAAATCAGCAGTTGTACGCGCTCAGGAAGAACATTTGTTTAGGTCAAGTAGTGAGCGAAGCTTCTACAGAACTACTGTAAAAGCCATAGAGCCTACCGCACACCAGGTTCTGACTGCAAACAAAGGGATCATTCCAAAGAACAACCCTCCCTGTTCTTTGAAGGGCAAGATGCATTATTCGTACGATTATGCACAACAAGTCCACTATCCAAGTAATCCCTTGCAGCCGGGACCCATTTATTTCAAAACACCACGGAAATGTGCTATTTTTGGTGTCTGCTGCGAAGCGATTCCTCGTCAAGTAAATTTCTTAGTTGACGAGTCAGTTCTCACAGGTAAGGGAGCCAACAGTACTATCAGCTTGGTTCATTACTATTTTGGGAAATTCGGACTTGGCGAAACAGGCGTCTACATTCACGCGGACAACTGTTCTGGTCAAAATAAAAACAATTATTTTCTTTGGTACTATGCCTGGAGAATAATTGTTGGTTTGCACTGGAACATTCTGTATTCATTTCTGGTTGCTGGTCACACCAAGTTCTCTCCAGACTGGTGTTTTGGCTTGGCTAAGCAGGCGGTCCGAAAAACTTTTCTTTCGGACCTATTCGAGTTGGCCCGTACGATCAACAACTCGACTGTCACAGGCGTGAATGTCACACAACTCTGTGGACTTCATGACGGTTCAGTTATAGTTCTTACTTACAACTGGGTAAGTTTTCTTGATCCCTACTTCAAGAAATTGGCAGGAGTAAAGGGCTATCATCATTTTCGCTTCAGTAAAGACGCGCCAGGGCGGGTTTACTGTAAGCGTTATGCTGACTCTGAAGAAGTAGAGTTCGACTTACTAAAAGATCAAGCAAAACTTCTACCTTATACGCTTCCTCCTGTCATAAAACCATTAGGCCTGGATTTAGAAAGGAAGAATTATCTGTATAAGGAAATTAGACAATTTTGTAAACCAGATTCTGTGAATCTAGTCGCACCAAAACCTTGATGCGTCTTAGTGAAAGAATTGGAGCTATTAATTGCAACTCTACATGAATGGCAACATGTAGTGTCAATCATACATTTCAGGTTGTTTGAATCAATGAACGTCGAAGCTGAACGTGCGGGATAGTTCACAATAGATAAGCTTAGTAAACATTCCGGGTAAATACCGCAGCCATACTTTTGACAATTTCGGCAAGGCACAAGCTTATTTCCGAATTTGTAAACATATTTATGTAGTACATTTTAAAAATAACACCTGGTTGTTTGATGTAGCGAATTCGTGACAAGGTTCATTCGCGAAATCTGTCAAGCGTAAACAATCATGACCGTCGAGCTATTATGCAAATTTCAGCTTGTCGGCTGTTTGTGTTCGCCGTGCAATGTTTGGATCGAAATTTCGACAAACGCTCAAATAATATTTAAAATGTAAAATTTAAAATTCATCTTTTACCTTTCTCTTTGTGTCTGTGAGAAAACTACGGTGAACATTTGCTTGTATGACCAGCGAGAAGTTTTCATTCACGTCAAATCAGCTGATAAATCGTAAACACAGGCGACCAAAACACAAACTGACATCGCGCGCTCATGCATTCTAAATACATTTCTGCACTTTCCCATCATACTGAATAACTATATATAAATCTTTTTATCTTGCTACTTATGTTAAAAGAACAGTTAATTACTGACTGTAAGGTATTGAAAACTAATAATTGCTAAACGCGTTTTATTCCTTGCGGACTAGTTCCACCGGCACTCAAGAGAAGCGTTTGCCAAGGGTTTGCGAAAAGTTAGCAAAGGGTTTGTGAAGCGTTTGAAAAGGGTTTGAGAAGCATTTGCAAAGGGTTTGAGAAGCGTTTGACACGCTTTGCAAACCGTTTGACAGGCGTTTGCAAAAGGTTTGAAAAGCGTTTGAAATGCTTTCCAAGCGTTTGTAAGGAGTTTGCGAAGGGTTTGCAAAGCGTTTGAAAAGAGTTTGCGAAGCGTTTGAAACGCTGTCAAACCCCGTTTGTGAGGCGTTTCAAACGCCCTAAAAACGCTGTTTTCAATAAGACGTGTTTTCCTATGGAAGGTCACAAATACTTTGACCATGCTATTTTGTGAACATTGGAATTCCAATGTAGCAATTAAGACTTGAATCTTATACAGGGACCTCAGACAAAAGGAAGTTTATCCAAACCAAGTTGAAGAGAAGCTAGACGAATTAGAGACAAATGCAAATGCTGCACCCAGCTCTAGGTCAATCACCTTTATGAATGTCTTGAGGGACAACAAGTATATTAATGCAAAAATGAAGAACATAAAAATATACACTGACGACAAAATTGCTAGCCCCAAAGTCTGAAATGGAAATGAAGAGAAGACAGTTTTTGGAACGAAAAAGCAGAACAGCTGGTCAAGTCTTCCAAAACATCACACTGTGGTAAAACTACCATAGCCGGACTTTGCGGAAGACCTCACTTATTGAGAGAGATGCCTGCAAACTTATCCAAGACGAAAAAGAGTTATTTGGGAAAGACAACATTGAAAGTGGAAACAAGCTGGGGCAACAAAAGAGTGACACAATAGCTAAAAATTTAGATCACATGGCTGCAGCTCATTTAGCAGTCAAAAGTCATGATGCTGACATCGAAAAAATGCCACTAAGAGTTTAAAAAAGGAAAGTCAATTCAGGAGAAAAATGTATCAACTGTAAAATGCAAAAGACAGAAAGCATTAATAGACGGAGTATACACAGAACTGAAATTAGCCCAAGAGGCAACTCTTAAATCCATCAAGACAAAACATCAACAACTTTAAATTCACCTGAGTGCAAGAAAAGATGACAGTGAAGCAGAAGCTGAACAGCTGCTTAGCTCTAAAGTGAAGAAGAAAAACTCTAGATTAGTAGACAGTTAATAGCTACATGACAAACTGTATTCACTCAAAGGGGCATTGCATCCTTCATAACATTTTTGACTCATTGATGTGGCGCTTTTTTTTCAATCAATACTCGTGGCTGCTGGTTTAGTTATGGTTCCTGGTGACAGAATCATTGTGAGCATTGCCAAAATTTGGAAAGAGAGGTTAATGGGAAATTGATGAAATACATGCATTTAAAACTAGAGAAAATTAATACACCGCTCTAATATAAAGCGCTGCTCTGCAGGTCACATGCTTCTAAGTGCTGTGTGTGTTATCAAAGAGTGCAGCGCTTATTGAAGGCCGTGCTTATTATTTTTTCTCTTATGTATGGCACATATGTGAGTAAATATGGTAAAAGAAAGATATCTTTTCCCTTTTTGTCATTATGTTATGATTTTCTTATTGGTGATATCACACATTCTAAGTCTACCTCCTCAGATTGAATTTTCAGGGGGATGTAAGTAGTCCTTTCCATTTTTCGAAGTGGTACAACTTTGTTCATGTGACTTAAAGAGGTTTATTTTTTGCATAAAAATGACAAACAATTGTCAATCCATTTGTTCTAACTAGACACTGATGATCGCCAAATTTTGTTATAGTTATCAAATTTACAGTTGTGTTCACAGGTATTGCCTACACCTGTGAAATATACAGAAAAAAATCATAATTTGATTAATTTTGTACATTGAAAGTATATAACTGTTAAGTATGTATTAATTGTTAAAACGATGTTTGATTTGTTGATTTATGTTGTATAAGTGCATTTTCTTTATGTGAGTAGTTAACATGTTAAGAGTGCCTGCCAGTAAAAATCAGACAAATTCTTAATTTCGCGGCAAGGGTCGAAAATTCATTTTCGCTCATTTTCCTATGGTAGATTAGACTGAGACCAATAAGGTGAGGAGGTAATGTGATGAAATTTATATTTCTCTGCAAATGTTTTGAATGCCTCAGATGTGAATTGAGCTCCGTTGTGGGTGATGAGAGTATGGGGAACGCCGTGACGTCCAAAGTGTTGTTTGGTTGCTTGTATGACCGCTGAGGCCTGGATGGAGGGAAGCCGATCAAGTTCGTAATAGTCACTGTAATGGTCCACAGTGACCAAATAGGCAGACCCATTGAGAGCAAACAGATCTTGAGAAACCAGTTGCCAGGGTAGCGTGGGCACTGGGTAAGGCTTTAGTGGTTCTCGAGGATGTTGCTGGGCATGCTGTGCACAAGTGGTGTAGTTTGTGCACATGTCTGTGATTTGGCTGTTGAGGCCCGGCCAGAACACACAGCTATGAGCATGTCTAAGAGTAAACTCAGTACCGCAATGAGCTGCATGCAGCTTATAGAGGATGCTTGGTCGAAGCGAAGAAGGTATGACAACACGATCTTGTTTATATAGGAGTCCTTCGTGCGTGGTAAGTTCATGACGGACCGACCAATATGGATGTACGAGGACAGGAACTGCGGCTTTGTCATTTGGCCATCCTGTTTCAATGAGAGTATGCAGAGCTTTCTGTTCAGGATCTGTGTTTGCTTCAGTTCGGATTTCCTGGACAGTGGCATCCAGGAAACCAGAGAGTTCTGGGTTGTTCCCTTCAAACTCCACACGGTACTATGGAGGCCCGTTCTGGTCAAAATTGTAGTAATAAAATTGCCCCACAAGTCAGTTTTTTCAGTCAATGTTTTATTTTTTACGAGCTTGCTGTGTATTTTCATCGGCGGTACAAATTTCTTTTTCGAGGTGTTTGCTTATTTTTTTTAGCAGCCTGAATTATTTTAATTTAGTCAGGTCAAATTTTTTGTGGGTACTACGAATGAATTTTTTCACTCGTACTGCAAATTATTTTTGACTGGTACTGCGAATTATTTTTTACTTGTGGTACTGAGAATTATTTTTTCATTGGCGCTGACAATTATTTTTCAAGGTATCGTGAATTTATTATTTGGCCTACAATACATTGCGGGCTTGCGATTTGAGGGGGACTGGCTTGAGTACTTTCCCGCTCAATTTCTTCGCGCCATCTTTGAGGTTTCATCTTTTAATTGTATTGAAAATATTTGGAGATGGATAAATCTGTTCAACGGCAGATATGTGAGATAGCCAATAATGCTATAACAGAAATCAGTCGAATTTCTCAGCTAGTGAACTCCACTCACACTGCGGCAGCAAGTAATCAGCGAAGTTCTTCCTCTTCGAGTCCATTATCTTCTGGTTCTGCTTCTAGTGCCCTTCTGTCAGGATCAGAATCGGGATCTTCTTCTAGAAGTTCAGGAAGTTTGGTAAGTGAACTGCACCGAAGATTCCCGAGTATGCAAGGAACAACTCATCGTAGTTCTGCTCCTACTTCGAGCGGTAGACGCCGCTCTAATTCGACACAAAGGGTTGGCCGTCCATCGAATGAGTTTGCCATCAAAGACATTATTATTGTGGGTTTACAGTGTGAAAAAACACCAACAACTCGCCAGGAAAAGGTCAGTCTCCAGCGTAGAAATCGTGTTATAAGTGGATTTACAATTGACAAAGGGTGGAATGAAAAAACCCTTTACAATAAAGTGAAAGCACAGTTTCCAGAGGAATGCAAATACATTGAGTTCGAATTCGTGAAGAATATCTCTGGAGTGCTAGTGAAACCGACATTGGCTTCAGGGGTGAAGATCAATGGAAACATTTTGCTGAAAAGCATTGCTTCTACAGGTGCTGTGTATGTGCGTTTACTGGTCAAAGATGACCCTGATGAGGTGGACAGTGGTATTCAAAGGAGTATGGATGATTTCATGTCAGAAGTAAATCAAGAGAGCATCATCGTACAAGATGAGGTGCAATCTATGAACTGTGAAGGGCCAAATACAAATAGACATAAGGAAGAGGAACATGCAGAGGAACAGGCACATGCAGTCGAATCTGCAGATGATGAAGAGCGAGATAGTGGAGAACAACATGCAGCCATAACTGTAGATGATCAAGAGGGAGGCAATGGAGAACAACATGTAGTACAACCTGCGGCTAATAAGGAACAGCCTGTAGATAATGGAGAGCCTCTCAGTGAGGCTGACTATTTGAGAATCATTGATAACATTACTGTCAATATTATTGATGAATGTAAGGGATTTCAAAATCCAGTTGCCATCCTGAAGAAAGCCCAAGAACACATTTTAGATGGAAGGCAGTTGGACATAGTTGACTCTTCAACAGAACTAAAAGGAAAGACCAACTTTATAATAATAGATAGGGACCATGTTTTTCAAGATGCATTAGCTGAAGTAGCATTAATTGACAACTTAAGGCTGCCACTTGAGGTAAATTTTATGGGAGAGGGAGCTCAGGACTTGGGGGGACCTAGAAAAGAGTTTTTCAGGTTAGTTCTCAAAGAAATCAAAGAAAAATTGTTTGACAGTGGACTCATCGAGGACTTTGCAGAACGTTACTATACATCTGGTATAATAATGGGATTAAGTGTTCTACGGAATGGGAAAATTCCCAGCTTTCTGTCTGAGGAACAACTTCAAGAACTTATTGATGATTCATCTGAGCATTCCCCCTGCATTGTCAACCTACGAAATGGTTTACGTAAAGTTGGAGTCCTGCAACTGATGGCAAAGCTTCCTTTGTTTTTATACCTTTTCAGGCCCTCTTCTAGCAAACTCAATGTGAGGAATCTTGTCCATTTGTTGGAACCAAAGTTTGCAGAGGAGGGTTCCAATACTAAGAGGTATGAAAAAGAAGTATATGCTGCATTTTACAAAGACGTGAAAGAAGTTGCTTCAGGGAGAAGGGTCACTGGATCCACCGCCCTAACCCTTAATCACATTTTGCAATTTGTTTGTGGCGCAGATGAGGAGCCAGCATTGGGGTTTTCCATTTCCCCGCAGATCAGATTTGTATCCAGCAGTGGGAGCTTCCTCCCTACTTCAAACACTTGCACTAATACATTGCATCTCCCAGTCAGTCGCACAGTCAGTCTTCCTTCAGATGACATACTCTGTAATCTGTATGACTATGCTTTTGGTAGCACATACTTTGGAATTATTTAACAGATTCCAATAATGTTATTGTAGAGTTAAGCATTATTATATCTGTTACCAAAAGGCTCTTTTCAGAAATGAGGATTACAAGTTTGAATTGAAACTTATGCTTTGTCAAGAGTTAATTTATAGAAAGGTGACAGTTTGTTTTGAAGGTTTTTACATTACAACAACTTGAACCTTGAAGTCAAGTTCGATTGAAAGAAGTCTGTCCCTTGAACATGATGTTGCTAATCACAAATGTTTCATTGGCCATGTTAAACAATGGTAATATTATTCATGACAACATCAGGCCATGTTGAGTTTGAACAGTTTTCAGTTAACTGACAGAAAATGGTTTTCAATCTAGGATATTCCTGCTTCAATCTAGGATATTCCTCATTCTTGGGTTTCCATTTTAACAACTTAGCTTTTGCAACTGGTTGGGTTTAGTAATGGTGCTTTGCATCAGTTTTGTATGTATTCAAGTGAGATCTCTAAATAGTGTTTTCTCCAGCCTTATTGATACATGTACCTCAATACTTTAGTGACAGCTATGGGAAGAGGTAGCAAAAGTTTACTTTCATACCCGGTATTTGTTACTTAACTTTGTCATTACTTTCCTTTAATAAAATGCTTATGTTATCAACCCAAGTATCATTTTTCTCTTTTTTCAGGGAAATTCTTTATATGGGAGAAATACCCACTCTTAGTACAGGGAATAGGCTATAGAACTCAGGCTGATGAACTGTAAAATGTTTTCCTGAATGGTTTCAATTCTCATATTCTGATGGTGTTCACTACTTTAGTTCATTGGTGTGGGTTTTGTTTGTGGCAAACAAACAAACAAAAGAATCAGAAAGAAGATAAAAGAGGCAACTGTGTAACAACTTATCCAGGTCATTACCACTCTTAATGTTAATGAAAAATGAAAGTGGGAGCTATTGAGTGCACTTTGAATGAAGAACTACAGACCTGCTGACTGTAAAATGGGTACAAAAGCCAAGTTGTTTTGAGGGGAGGTGGAGGGTGTGGGTGTTAACAAGATGATTTTTTAATCTTTCAAAGTAGGTTTTCTATTGTGACTCATACATCTGACTTCTCCCTCTGTTCATCATGGGATACAATTTTGCAGAGTGTCCCAAGGACCCAAAATGACTCTTTTGTAATAACCTGACTCAGTGCACTTAGGGTAATGCACTTTACCTTCTCTAATGTCTAGTCAAAATCTAGGTTGAGTTCAAATCTTTCCTCCAAAAAGCAGCAACAAACTGAGTTTTTTATTATTTGACACAGAAATCCTAGTTTTCAAAATTGCAAGCAGACATAAACGCTCACATCAACAGGGTTTTCCATCAGTGACTTCTATTCTTAAGTTTCTTCCTCGTTGAAAAGGACTAATGTCATGAGCTCGGCACTATTAAGGTAATTGTTCCGACCTTGATTATGGTCATATTGAAAGGGATCTGGCAGTTGCATCCTTTGCTCTTCTGTGAGCACAAAGGTTGGTGGATCAATCTGTACCTGGTAGTCTTCATCGCTCACTGTAACTGATTCATCAGCGTCAACACCATACTGTTCCATTTCATCTACAGTAAGTGCAGTGTGTTGAGAATTCATGTTTTGCAGCATGCCACTCGTCCACAGCTGGAGAGGGGACATATTATGCTCTGTTGACACTGGCCTTTGATTCATTTGATCAACAAATTCTTCAAGAGATTTATTGATTCTTGGTAAGTATATGTAATGAAGACAAAACAGATGCAGTTCATTTAAAGGGTCAAGAATACCAGTTTTTTCCATTTCGTCAAATAACTTTGCATAAAAACACAGGACGCCAGCATAAACATCCCTGTGAGCTCTTTCTACCCGGCAATTGTGAACAGATGATCCTGTGATATACTTCTCCTGTCTAAGCCTCTTCTTTCCAACATGAACTGGGCAACAAGAACATTCTCCATCCCATAATCACATCTTGCTCTTGATGGCAACCCATAGGTTTTTGTGCTCTCCTCAAAAAGTCTTAATACAGTCTCAGCTTTGTTATTGTCACAACACCTGCAATGGGTAATCAAACGTGAAAATCCATCTATACAAACATGGACTATAAGTTTCCATCAGATAAGCTTGTGGGCCGAGTCAAAGTGCCACAGCGAATTGGGTGTTGGAACATTATACTTTCGACGATAAATTACCAACCGCCACCTTAAAGCAGTGCCTACAGGGTCTAACCGTCGTAAACAGTTGCTCACCCTCCAGCGTTGAACTCGCAACCCTCTACTCCTCAAGGCTCCAATAAATCGTCTCCTACCAATATTTGGTGTGAGAAATCCACCATTGCTGACATTTGTATCAGCTGCAGTTATTTCTTTGTAGATTTGATCTAACTCATCATCAGATATGTCTGAATATTGTTCAAAATTATCACTTATACCTAACACCCTTCGTCTTCTTTGAAGCGTTGATACACTTATGTGAAGCAACTGGGCTATTTTTTCCCATGAAAAATGTATAGAACGCAAATATTCTATTTGTTCTTTCGTTATGTTCAAGGCTGGTCTTCCAGGTCCTTGACCCTCCATCCTTGGACTTGGTTGAGGATAAAATGAAACAGAATTCTCTGCACTTGATGCAGTAGTTTCACAAGACACGAGAAGTCTTTGAAGAGATTGCACATTGCTCTTCAAACGACGCACATGTTCAAGAAGGGGATCGCTCATTTGGGAAGTCATGTCATGCTCAATAAGGGTTAGAGTTGTGTACGAGTCTTGCAGCCGCTGCGTAGTCTCTTCTATTAAATCTTCGGTCCAGAAAACCTCATCACTTGCGCACACACTAACGACTCCTTTCAAATTTTGTAAGAAAAGGTGAAAACCTCTTTCGTTTCTTTCTCTGACAATGTTTCGCCTTGGCATTCTTTTGGATAGCACTCGCACAATTTTCAAAATGGCCGCCTAGTAAGTCAAAACACTCGAGCCAGTCCCCCTCGATCGCAAGCCCGCAATGTATTGTAGGCCAAATAATAAATTCACGATACCTTGAAAAATAATTGTCAGCGCCAATGAAAAAATAATTCTCAGTACCACAAGTAAAAAATAATTCGCAGTACCAGTCAAAAATAATTTGCAGTACGAGTGAAAAAATTCATTCGTAGTACCCACAAAAAATTTGACCTGACTAAATTAAAATAATTCAGGCTGCTAAAAAAAAATAAGCAGACACCGAGAAAAAGAAATTTGTACCGCCGATGAAAATACACAGCAAGCTCATAAAAAGTAAAACATTGACTGAAAAAACTGACTTGTGGGGCAATTTTATTACTACAATTTTGACCAGAACAGGCCTCCATACGGTACACCAATTCATCATGGACTCCCTTGTGTGTTGTCTCTGGCAGAGGTGCACGAGAAAGAGTGTCCGCAATAAGGAGTGAGGATCCTTTGCGATACTCCACCTGGAATAAGTAGCGCTGGAGTGTGAGCATCATGCTCTGCAGGCGGCGCGGGGCAGAGGCCAAAGGGCGTTTGAAAATGGTTTCCAGTGGTTTGTGATCACTGTGGACAGTAATCCCAGATTTTCCGAAGAGTAGCTGGTCAAACTTCTGAAAGGCATGCACAATGGCAAGTGTTTCTTTCTCAATTTGCGCATAGCACTGTTCAGTTGGGCTGAGGGAGCTGGAACTGTAGGCAACAGGTTGCCAATGGACGTCAGGTGTTGGGATGGTTGACAGGCTGAAGTAGGGCTGCACCAAGACCATATTCAGATGCATCAACTTGCAGTACCACTGGGGCATTTACATCAAAGTATCGAAGGGAGGGAGCTTTGGATACTAACTCCTTGGCTTTTGTGAATGCTTCGGTATGTTGATCAGCCCACAGGAACTCTTGGTCAACATGTGTAAGGTCACGGAGAGGGCGAACCACTTCACTCAGATTGGGACAAAATTTGGACAGGTAAGTAATGGTGCCCAAGAAACGTCGAGTGGCCGCCTTGTCCTGAGGTTGAGGCATATTCAAAACAGCATTGGTAATTTCGGTGCTTGGTTTGAGCCCCTCTGGGCTGAGGACATGTCCCATAAATGGTGCAGTATATGTTTTGAATTTAATCTCGTCAGGATTTAGTTTAAGATTGTGCTGAGAGAGTCGTTTCAAGAGCTCAAATACCGTGTTGTCATGATCAACATGTGCATCGGCCAGGGATTCGCCACGGCCAACCACAATAATGTCATCAGCAATATTGACGACACCTTCCATGCCACAAAGAATATCATGAAGACGACGCTGGAACTCTTCAGGAGCAGAGCTGATACCAAAAGGGAGTCGAGTCCAGCGGTACCTTCCCCATGGAGTGTGCATAGTGGTCAGAAAGGACGACTCATCAGTTAATCTGATTGTTTGGAATGCATCCTTGATGTCAAATGTGGAGAAAATCTTGGCCCGGTGGAAGCGGTGGATGTTTTCCTCTAGAGTAGGAATGGGGTACACTGGCCTGATGATGGCTTTGTTGATTGTTTGCAATGGGTCTAGGCAAATACGAACTTTCGCAGGTTTTGTGTCAGAGGCAGGGCGCTCACGAACCACCATATTTGAGATCCAGGGTGTGGGTTTGTTGACCCGAATCAACTGTCCCGTGTTAACAAGTTTGTCTAAGGCCTCTTTGATGGTGGGAAGTTTAGGGGCAGCATAACGGTGGGGAGCGGCTTGTATAGGTCGGATATCAGGGTTGAGAGTTAAGGAGAAGGGCTCGTCCAGTTCACCTAGTCCCTCGAATAAGTTAGCATAAGCAGACTTTATGTAATCAAATGTTAACTCACCAGGTGGTGGCAGAGGCAGCACTGGGGCAGTGAGCAGTGTATTTGCAGTGTCCACATCATACTTGAGAATTCCCATGCGTGTGCTGTCAGCAAGGCCTAGTAGTGGGGCATAGTACTGCTGAGAAGTAATGACTTGAGCCACTATGTCATAAGACATGCCACGACGAGTGCAGTGAAGTGTGACTTGGCCTCTGGTTGGGATGATGGATTTTGAATAATCCAGTAGTCGAACCACTGAGGGTTTAATTTGGATAGGTGGCAGCTGATTAAGGTCATTGACATGAATTGTATTGCACGAACAACCAGAGTCAACTTGAAATCTGAAGTGCTTTGATGGAGGTGATGATGATGTGGGACCGATGTTGAGGTCAACATAGATTCCTTTGGCTGCAGATTGCACCTGATAAACCTCATGAGTGACAATGTAGTCGGCTTGCGGGTCAGCTTCTGCATCTGCAGCTGACTCTGATACAACATGTATGGACGTGGCCCGGCACACTTGTTTCCAGTGACCCCGTTTTCCACAGCCATGGCAAGTGTCATTGGAGGTAGGACAGTCACGGCGGTTGGCATGTGGTGCACGCCCACACCACAGGCAGGTTGAAGCACTGGAAGGGCCAGGAGGTCGGTCCTTTCCACGTCGATTCGGATGGTGAGGAGTCTTGGATTTGTCCACTGCTGGGTAACCTTATGTGCTGCTTCCTTGAGGTGGTGTTTTGTTATGGCAGATTCAGTTTTCAGTCCAGCCTCAAAGTCACGCGCTTTGGAAATTACCTGAACGAAGGTCAGTGTTGATAAGTTTTCTCTGGCAATGATATCGCTTCGGAAGGGCTTAAAAGTATCATTGAGGCCAATAACAAAAATGTCCCTTTCTAAACGATCGTCTACTGCTGTGGGAAAATTACATTTCTGATATTCCAACCTGACCAGTGTGTGCCAATCTTGTATTGACGTACCAGGTTCTTGTTTCAGAATACGTAGAAAATTGTGAGTACTTTGAATGATAGGCTCTTCTCCAAGGTAGTGCTGTGAAAGCTGCGCAAGCCATCTAGCTGGATGTTGTTTGTCATCATCAGGAATTTGAGCGTCGATTGTGGTTGTGAGCACGTCCCATTCGGCCGGAGGAAAGGCTCGGCGAAGAGCGGCCATAACTTTCGGCCTTTTTGTTGCGATCCAGTAGTCGTTGCTGTCGACTGCTTTGGTGGGGTCTACATAGTCCTCCATTATGCAAAAATCTCGAAAGTTAGCCAAGAAAAACTTGAACGCTCGGCGGCGATCGTCAGAGTTAGCGTCGAAGATTGGTCGATCTTTTCCCATGGCGGTGAGCGGAGCGAGAAAGAAAACGGTCACAGACTACAGAGGCAAGAGGCCTTCAGGCGATCGTGGGTTCCGACACTTCTGACACCATGTAATAAGCTCCGAAGCCGGTTAAGTTTATCAAGCTTTAATCAAGGAGTGAATCCAAGATGGCTGACTCACATGGTTAACAACTAAGATATACAGGCATCATGGGAAATTAATCAGCCTCGCAAGGCATGATGGCTAACAAGTATAATCAAAGGAAACTATGAAGAAGTCATGGATACATTGCCTGCATACATTTACTTGATCTATAATTAGTTTGTAGTTGACAATTTTTGAAATGACTTTTTGAAAGTGTTTTTGAAAGCTCAAGTAGTACATGTGCAGTGTGACTAGACTAATAGACAAATATCGAATTACAGGCTGTTTATACAGACTGCTTATAAATTTTAAAATGGAATATATTAATTAATTTCAATTGGCATTTGAAAATAATTCTTATTATATTATCTTGTACATGCAGTGTCTATTGAATTCTACAGTCTTTTGCACAAGGAAGCTATTATGAGGGTTCATCAAACTCACTAGTCCCAAATAGACACCCAGTCAGAGTTGTTGGTTATAATATGTGTAATATTAGTGAGTCAGCAGTGCATTTTAGGTCAACATAATTTGGTTGTGGTGCTTCCTCAGTCAACATTTGAGTGTTGCATTATGAAAAGGCTGTACAGCAATGTTTATGTCAAGAATGTGAGAATGCCAAGAATATTTTGCACATTCTACTTTAATAGGACATTGATATTACGAGAGATCCGCTGCAATTGCCTAGGCTGTAGTGGTCTCCCAGCCTAGTAATAAAAATTTTACGTATATAAGTATTTTAATTAGTTAGGCAAAGTTGAATAAATAAAAGATATTGCAAACGTGAACAATATGATTTTAGCTAGCTGGTAAATGGGAATAGAGAGAAAAGTATTTCTGCATATATTACAAGAATAATTTCACACAGTTTTCAGAATCCCTCCCAGAAAGGGCTACTTGAAAAAGTTTGGCTGAAAACGATACTCTGCCATATAATCCCAGCTACATCTTGTACTTGTATGAATATCAAGGTTTCATCTCTTGTGGGGTTGCACCCCTGCATCTCCCCCCTAGATCCACCTCCGAAAAACATGCATGTGATGTTTGCTTAGCTCTGAGTGGTACTTAAAAAAAGAACTTCCTTATTTTATCCATTAAGTTGTGGTGACCGTTTGATCATGGGTAGGTTATTATGATTATTTAGAAGTATTCACGGCAGTGGAGGTGGCTTAAGTGTGTACATATTTTATGCATAGTAGACCTATGTGTAGGAGTGTAAACTAAATGTCTGCCAAAAAGTTGTGTTGTGATGCTATTAAACTAGTATTATGAAAGGCAAAATCCCAGTTCATCAAGTATAATAGTACAAATCCCCAAAACACAGAGGCCTTGGTGTATTTGCAAAATATCGTGAAGAAATTCCCATCCATTTTCCCAAAAAAATGGATTCCTGTAAATGAGGGTGAAGTACCCACTTGCTCAAAACTGATATTTCGGTCTTTTCTATAACAATACAGTCACTACGAACTTCTTGCCCGCTATTTTGAAACACCGCTGTGTAAAATGCCCGCAGAAATATAAAAAGGCAAAATAACCTCTCTATACCCCACTTGGGTTTGTTTTGTCACTGCGTTGCTAGGTGTGACAGAGTTCCGGTAGATGCGTTACACACGGCGCCTGCGTAGTGGATCGTGTTCAACATGGCGTCCAGTAGCAAGAAGAAGTAGAAGGTTTGCAAAGCAAAATTGAAGAAACTTGCATCTTTTAAGAGCAAAAAATCAGCAGGAAAGCAGGGTACAGGAGCTGGTTCAAGGAAAAGTTTCAGTCTGCTAGCAAAATGGTTGGAAGAACATACCGAAACAGATGGGAAGACACGACTAAAATTTGTCAGCCCAGGTAAGTCAGAATACAGCTCAGAGAAAGCAGTGGCGCAAACCTTAGCTGCAAGAAATTTGGAGGCTTGTTTTAATGCTTCTTCAGCCTCGTGTGAACACTCTGAATCAGAGGGTTCGGAATTTTTTCCTGACATGGAGCTCAGTGATACTGAAAAAGCAGGCTGTTCCAAGAGTAGTAAAGCAGAAAGCGACAACGATTCATCAGCTGAGCCTCAAACTAAGAAGTGCAAGGTGGACATAGAGCGGCGGTTTTTTGTTAGTGAATCTACACAGTTGTTGGATTTCGTTGAGCAAGTCATCAGGACCAGCTGTTTCTCAATGCCTGATTGCAGAGGTAAGATTTCCATTCCTAATTTGCTTTCACTTTGACCAGAAAATTGAGATTAATTTTGTATTTTGGCTTTTGATGGTCAGTGCAACCATTTGAGAATTTGCTAATTTTACTTGTTTTGTATGCAATGTGTTTGTCTAATGAAAGACATCATTCATAAGACCTTTCAAGACAAAAAAGATAAATATTCCAACAATACAGATATACACTCTTGGGTTTGTACACTGGTGGAGGACCAAATTTCAAGTAAGTTCCCAATGCAGTCCTAAGAGTCTGGTGTACTTATAGTTAAATTCTGACCCTGCTTGCCATTAGCATTCCAGTGGCCCAGTGGTAAGAGTGTCCAAAATAGTACTCAGAGGGTCATGAGTTTGATTCTCAACTGGAGATCAAGAAGATTTTCTGAATGAGCGACAGGTTTTGACTCTTAGCTATTCCTTTTTTTGTGTGTGTGTATTGTCACATCAACTTGATCAAGCACAAGCCCATTCTCAATTGTTATGTATATCTATTACAGTTCAGTTTCAACAGATCCATTGGCAATAGTAGTATTTTCTTTACTTTCATTTCCAGGTATTCTCGTGGTCTCCAAAGTGGAACCTACAGGCCTGGGAGGTAGCCTTAATGTTTGGTTTATGTGTAGTGGGTGTGAAAAAGGGTCACTGATGTTTCAAGGATCTGTCTTTGTGGAGGGGTCGAAACGAATGGTGGTTGGACTTGCTTTAGCAGTAGCTTTTTTCCTGTCTGGTCATGGGTTTGCTAACTTCAATAGAACTTTGAGACAGTATTTGGGGATTTCATGCATATCCAAGAAGAGATACTACGATGTTATTAAACTGGCATACCCGCACATAAAGGATATTCTTGATGAAATGTGCGAAAAAGAAAAAAAAACCTGCAAGAATTATCACAAGATAAACTGGGTAGCTGGACATGAGCTGTTGTTACTTCTGATGGAGTGTGGCATACTTGTGGACATTTTAGTAAAAATGGTTCTTTTATTGTTAAGAATTATTTGACTGGTGGATTACTCTGGTATGGGCACAAATGCAGGCAGGGGAAGGATGGTGTTGTCGAGGAGGGGTTGTATGAGGGCACAGCAAAGTCGATGGAGGGTGTGCTAGCAGAAGAATGTTATGAGCAAGCAAAGAATGAGGGGTGCAAGGTTGAGGTTGTGTGGCAGGATGGGGATTCAAGTGCAGCCAAGGCCATCAGTCTGCATCATCCTGCTGGCAAGGTATATAAATGTGGAGGACATGTGGGGAGAGCTCATAGCAATAACTTGAAAGAGGTTGCTAAGAAGAAGGAATTTTCAGAACATATGAAATCCAAGTACAAAGCAAAATGTCCTGAAATTGAGACTGCGAAGCGCAAATGCAAACAACACAGGGCTGGTTGTGGCTGCATATCTGATTCATTTATCAAACGTACCCATATAAACCATTTGTGTTGCTTGCAACAGTGTATTAATCCTGATGATTATGCGCAGCGTGTCAGGGTCCTCTCGAAGTACCATGTGCGGGACATTTATAACTGGGATGAAAGTGGTTCTTGTCACTTTCATCCAGCAAGAACTTGCAGTTGCAAGAAATGAGAAGATCAAATTAAATGCACTGGGAGCCATACAAGACAAGAACACCACTCAAGTGTGATTTTCATTGGCTTGCGTACAGAATAGAGTGCGAAGAACAAATGAGGCTGACAGTGTCATTCATCCTGAAATGGGTCGAGGCCATTCAAAGCTCTGTGAGGCAAGCTTCACAGTTCTTCCCCAGTTCTGGTCAAAAAGTCAGAGTCTCTGCAGTTGTGATTGCATGCTCCAACTCTTGTAGATGTTTTGTTGTCCAGTTAGCCATCTTAAAATTTGTCTGTCTCTTATAATTTGTTTTATTCACCACCTAAATGTACTGTACATCACCCAGGATTGTGTCATGGCTTATAACTGGAAGTAAAACATGTGACAAATCAGTATATACCTTTCATTTGTATGACTTATCCATTAGTAGCCAAACTCTATGGGAACCTAAATTGACAGTAGACTGTGGTCTAAAATGTATTTGTAGAACGTGTCTGTGTTTCTTTGGATAGACTACGTGGAAATCTAGGTACACAGAGTGAAAAATGTTAGAGAAATAAAATTTATTTCAGTTTGCTGGTCTGGGCTTTTAGGACTAGAGACATTTTTTGTTAACTTTTTTTTCTTGCTATTTTCATCCAAGGTTGCACTACATGGCATCAACTAATGCTGGCCTATGTCAAGGCAACATGACATGGTGCTTTAAAGTCAGAGGCAACATAGACCTTTACCAAAGGCTGAACCTTCCCGTCATTCCAGCAGCGGTTGAGGCACTCATCAAATGTGTACAGGATCGTGCAGCTAAAGTGAATAAACAACAAACAGAAGCATGGAAGCAACAGCAAATAAGAATGAAAGTAGCCAGAACAGAAGATCAGGAGGCAAGGAAAAAGTGGGTCAAACAGCAAGCAGTTAGGCACAGTTATGGAGGAGATTCAGAGGATGAAGATGCTGATGGCCAGCTAGTTTCAGAAGTGAATGCAATTCTTGGAAATGAGGATGACCTGTTAGTTGTGAGTGGAAAAAAAGTGTCGTTGTGGATCAACCCAGCACCAGCGGACATCTCATGAAGATTGCCCTTTGAACAAGAAATCTAAAAAGTGACTGTTGCTTGTCTATGAGGTCAGGTTTAGTTTCAAAGAGATCATCTCATGAAAATACATTTCAGGTAATAGTAAGCTAATATTAGACCCCAGGCAGGGGGGGGGGGGTAATTGGTTTAAGTTTGGCTCGGTATGTGCTGCTGGGTTGTCATTATAGTGTACTCTGTGGCCAATTATTGACCCATTTTAGTCAATCTCTTTGTATCTACTTTATACTGAATGAAGACAATTTACTTTTCACCTACAGTACAAACATTCCAGTATGTTTGTTCACCATAAATAATCATGCGACCCCATCCAGCGGCAGATACCCATTAGCCTCTTATAAATAATTACCCTCCCCACTGGAGCTATTGGATGAGGCTATTTATGATCTGAAGAATGCAGTTTAAGGATAGCCAAGATGGATATCAACCTCCCAGATCTGCATAATAATATTCTTCAAGGCAAAGAGAGCCAAATCCAATTTCCCCTTCCGTGGCAAATACAAGATAAGAGGCATATGTAGTCTAGCAGAAATTTTTGGAATAGCAGTCGGCATTGCTGTTTTTGCCACGAGTTTAGGTACTCATTTGGCTTATTCGTCTCGACAACACCTTTGAATTTTTTTCACTATTTTCTCCAGCTCTAACAAAGCACTTGTGCAACTGCACCTTCTATCATCTTTTTCTCTGAACAAGTATACATCCTTCCAAGTTTGCTGGTTATGAAGAGTTAGCGAGGTGATTTCAGCCAATCATTAATGGTAAAATATTTATCTGTAAATAGTATAATTTGGGGTTTGGCCTTTTTAACATGCTGTAAACACTTGGATTAGCACTTAGTGTACTAATTTGATTTTCTGAGAAAAGACGATGAGCCAAGTTTTGGTCTCAATAAGACACAATCATCAAATTAACTTTGATAGTCATAGTTGCAGGTTGTTTTTGCACCTGATAATAATTTTAACCACTGTTATCAGATGTTATCAAAGAGATAATTTTTTGAGTGGGGAGGGGGCACACATGAAGGGTGTACGTATGTCAAATCTCACCATTTTAAGAATTTGAAAATTGATCATTTATAAATGACATTAGAGAGATGAAACTTTTATCAATTATGTCATCCCTTGACTACATTTACTCAATTTTTAGAGTTGAAGAGTGCTTGGCTATAATATTAATAAATTTGAACAATGAAATTTTCTGACTTATGCTCAGGGTCTGCATAAGAAAGTCTTTAGTTCCAATTGCTGAAGTAGACAGTACAGGTACGACTTCCACAAGCTAATGTAATCAATATGTTGTGCTTCACATTTATTATTTGTTGTTATGTTAATTTCCTTTGTTCTTGGGTATAGTAATGTTACCATGATTTATGAGGTTGGAACAAAAAAAAATTAAACCAAGGGTAAAATCAAGCCACAAAATTACAGTAGCATTGCGGCCATCACAATAATTGTTATTGTTATTTTCAAACACAACAATAATGCTCCGATGGCAGAAAATGTGTATGCACTGGCCTTGATTTCAGGATGCTCCTCTGAAAGAAGCACAGGATAACAGCAACACACGCTGGCTTTATGATATAATATTTATTTAATTCTTACAGTCTAAAAGAATACAGATAATAAATTTAATTCTTCTTATTCTTTTTTCCTTTTTGACTGCTGGCCACTTTGCGTCCACCAGGTCTTGCAATGTGACATGATATACCTAAAAAACACACAGAAGTCATCAACAATCTAACATGTTTACAGCCACAGCCTTGTAACATACATTTTCTCAAATTTTCAACCTTTGAACGTTTAGATGAAAAATGTTTCTCTTGATTGAACAGCAGTCAAACCATTAAAACAAAATTTGAATGAGTTCATAAGCATAAATGAACATTGAGGGATTGGTCTTGCCTTTTCCTAGTCATTGATACCATATAAAATCAGAAGCATTAACTTAGATGAGGACCAACTGGGTCCTTGAAGTTGCGGACATCCTCTTGAACAATGGCACGCACCACTTACACATTCTGGGAATACAAAGGTCGGTTGACCCCCAGTAAATTGACCTCGGCCTATTTTACATCCATGCTGAAGAACGAAATGACAAATTCATCTAAGACAACAACATCAACAGAAACGTTTTCATTATACAAATGAAAGATTTGCATTTGCTCGAGTGATACAACTACCTAAAATGCAGAGTACAATGGATGAGAATGTGATAATTTCCCAAGAGGTTATGTTATGCAACCACTACATAAAGATAGAGAAATGTTTGGGATCTTTTTTACCATCGAGAACTTACCATTAAATTATATACAAGTCACTTACCCACATAATTCCATATAGCCGAGAGTAGATGCGATGCCACATCCTTTCAGCTGTTTCTACAGGCTTTCTCGCTGCCGTGCGAAGATTTGCGAGACCTTCAGGTGTTTTACCAAATCTAAACAAATAATCAGTAGAAAACAGTAAAGAGTCTTCTGAGAAATTTTACTTTCAACAAAACTCAAAAGAGAAAGAGAAAATACCTTCCCGGTTTGTTTGAATTTGGCAGAAAAATAGAGGAAAGCAGCCTCGCAGTTCACAGAACCGTCAACCATCTTTGTTCTGGAAATCTTTGGCCGGGAAGCATGCGGGAAAGGTAAACCAGTGAACATGAGAGTCAAATTTCTATTCCGCTGGCCCCCACAGTCACATTCCAAAGAAACGGAAGTCAAAATTTCTCTTTGACCTTACAGTAAATCGAGCAACTTTAGAGCAGATTTTTTCTTGAATGTGATGGTCTGATAAAAAAAAAAATGGATATGCATATTACATGACCTAAACTTACTGCTGATAGATTTTGAGCTTAAGAGAAAATGTTGAAAATTTGTCGGTGCAGATACCTTAACTGTTAATTTTTTTTGGCTCAGATCATTAATGACGACGACAGACCTTTTGCCACAGCTGGCCAATTGCTATGTGCATGTAGCTTTGCAAGGAAGCCAGTTTGACGAGGAAGGTAACTAATTTGTGCATGCTACATATATGTTGCTTTAATCTAGATTCTTTGTACTCTTTGATGCTACAATACTTGCATGAAGGCTATCAAAGTTTGCTCTTAAGTCTGTTTCAAGTGATGTATCCTTTGATCTCTGTATTGTAGCCTGTGGAAAACAGGGACGTTTTAATAGCCCAAATGACATCCAGGCGCACATCATGCATCTGACGATATCACCAGCTAGAATAGTTGTCGCAAACATTTTGACAGGTGATCAGTGCTTTCTTGCTTGTACATGTGTCTGTGTCAAATTTTTATTTGAGATAAGAGGTAATGTCAAGAGTAGTTAATTTACACTTAATAATAGCTCTCATGCATGATGATATCAATACAGCAGAAATTACCACCATATTTAGCCTTGTTTAAAGAGTGCAAATTGTAAATTTCATCGGGGAGAAATTCCCAAAGCAGGAAAGGTGAAAAGAATATCCCTGTAAAAACATTACACAATGGTTCCTGAGGTTTGAGAAGAACCTAGGTTGTGAATTTTGAGCAGGTGAAGAAATCAAATAGAAGACCTAATGGAAGTTTTATATCAAAAATTTCCTTTTGATGGAGAGGAAGACAACTTTCCTGGACAGCTAAGTGGGGCAATTGAGGATGCTCATGAGGTTGCTCAGGCTATTAGAACAAACAGGTAAGACTAGAGCCCAGTGATATTAGTTAGGTTTGCTGCATTGGATACTATATTGGCCTAACAAATGCAGAAGTAATACCTTGGTCACTTTTTATTGGAAGGAAGGTAGAGTTACTGTAATTATATTTAAATGAATTGAAGAACTTCTGTGTTTTTAAGAATTTTGAAGTTTTCTGGATCTACACTGTACCTCCCCCACTCCAATCAAATAAATACTCCACTCTCTCAAATAATTGTTGATGGAGTAGGGAACATGATTTGTTCTCTTTGCGATGTATTCTTCTTTTAACCAAAACCAATCTTAAACAGCAAAAGTCAAAAGTGTAATTATTGCTTGTGGTACATTGGTGTACTCAACAGTAATCATTCATGATTGCATAGTGTATGGGAGTTTTTTGAAATCGATTTGTTCTAGATGACGCTTTTCCAATCTAATCTGCCAAATTCAAGAAGTCTTGCAATTTCTGTTACTACAACGTTTAAACTATAATAAATATTAATACAAACTGGTAAATTATTACAGGGAACTTTTACAGCAAGACAGGGAATTGTGGTGGCAACAAGAGGAGGACATATGTATCGGTAAGTTTCAAATGAAAAGGTCACTCATGCTTAATTTATAACCAACTACTAACATCAGTAGACATTTGAGGGAAATTGACAGCTAAAAGGGAGAGAGATGAAACATGTTTTAAAGTTCTCCCTACAGTTTCTAGGGGTGAGAAGACCAAAGAAAAGAAGTAGAAGACCAAGAAACTCAAGAAAATGATGAGTCAGTTGTTGATGATGACGAGGTAAGTGTATTCCTTACACTCAAACCAGGTCAAGTGTACCCCTTAAGAATACATAAATGAATTCATTATTTGATTATTGAACCCACTAATCATTTCAAGAATGCAATAATGAGTTTATTATTTGAATATTGGACTTGCTAGTCATTTCAAGAATCGATTATATCAAACTGATTTTTGCACTGTGTGCCCCGTGGAGGCAAGACATATTTTAAACACAAGAGATGTTTTTTAAAACTTCAAGTGGCCAAACCCTTCATGGGTTGCTAAATTAGTTTGAAAACAGATGGGAAATCCAAAAGAACAAGATGAGCCCAACGCCATAAGCGGAGAAGTCACGCATCAATTTGTGTTTTGAAAGCTTCAGGTGTAACACCTTGAAAAGCAATGTGGCTGTTAGACTTAGTTCATGAAATTGGTACTCATTGACCAGTGAAGAGAGAAACCTGCTTGTGATGTTTTTATCTTCGTCTGTCTTGAGATTCCAAACAAGCTTGTCCATTTCTTTGACTCCAGCAGGTCATCAACCAGGTCACTGAATGCCTCAGCATCACCATGTACATGAGTGTTTAACAAATCATGGAATAGTTTTATTATTTCCAATCTAATGTCAGTTCTCATGCTTTGCCCTAGCATTGATA
The DNA here is from genome assembly GCF_964199315.1 of Orbicella franksi. Taxonomy (NCBI): domain Eukaryota; kingdom Metazoa; phylum Cnidaria; class Anthozoa; order Scleractinia; family Merulinidae; genus Orbicella; species Orbicella franksi. Next base: position 2,462,137 of record NC_138154.1, on the reverse strand, counting down.
TGGGCGAGCAGGTGGCAAAGGACCAGCTTCATTCATCTGAGCTGTAACCACTTCAGGTTTGGATAAAGATGGCATGGAAACTTTATCATTGCAGTGATTCAGGATTGGCCTAGAGCTATCATCAATTTCATAGTGTTCTGCATTCACTCCTTGCAAGGCATCAGAAACTGTTTTCTGGTTTTGAACAACAGAAAAGGAATATGAACCTCTAGTATAAATGAGGCATCAAAATTGACAGCGTAACATGGCTTTAGCTGTATAGATTTACCACTATTGTGGACAACAAATATTCTCTTTTGCAAAACATGAAGGTTTTTGCAAAAATCACAATCAGGCACACACTGCACCAACATACCATACATGTACGTATCTGAGGTTTTATCTTACCTCTAGCTTATCACATTTAGTTTCCAACTGGATATGACTTCTGCAACACGTGCATATCTTTCTTTTTCAACCTTTGCATTGACCATCCTCATTAACTTTGCAGAACTTCAACTCAAGGTTTGAGGCGATCCTGAGTTTGGTGCCATCCAAATGTCCCCACGTGCTGTGATGTGGGCAACAACATGAAGCGTTTCGAGGCATTCTTCAAACTAAAATCGCAGATTTCATTTCAAAAATAACAGGAACACTGACCTATATAACTTTTATAAATGTAGATAAAAACAAAACTAGAGATTGACCGAACAATTCTGATAACGATGAACTAGGAACGTCAACAATATCTCGATCCAAAATGGTGGCCGAAGCAAAGAAACTTCTTTAATTCCATTAGAGCCAGCTCCCCATTTCCCATGGTAACGAAACTCGGCATATACCAATCTGATGGTGCTGGCATCGAATTTAGCACTAAAAATAGTCCAATAATACTTTCACAGCACTTCCCATTTTGACTTTTCAGCCAGTCAGAAGCAAAGATATTAATTTGATTAATAATTTAGTCGGCAGCTTTGGATTTCAAATGCCTACCTCTTGCGTGAATCATTACTTAATCACTATTTTTGTAAGTATGGAGTGAATGTAATAAATCCAAACATCTAAACCTAACCCTAGTCTGTAGCCTAGATTTTTCTGCATTTTATCCCGGGGGGGGGGGGTTACTCCCTTATATGGGCTATATAGGTATGTGTGGCCCCAAAGGGTATGGTTTTTCAGCCGTTTTGGTCATAAATGGGGTATTGAATTTTGGCCATTTTGGTCATAAATAGGGCTATGTTTTAGAAGCTACAATTTCATCATTAGTGATAAGGCCATCAACAAACGCCCTTCACAAATTGTGTTTAGAGCAATTTAACATTGATCTGAACTAGGGAACTAATTATAAGCCAGGTCTGAACAGGGTATTGATTTAAGAATCAGGTCACAAACACGGTTTCAAATTTTTGGTCCAGTCATCAATAGGGCTGGGAAAATTGCAGATTTTGGTCATAAATAGGGTAAGGGTCTTGGGAAGAGGGCTGCACAACCCCACACAATTTTTCTTGGAGTATCCCCACAGGATTTTACCTCCCTGTCTGCATGCAAACTGTGGTCTGCAGTTTACATGCATTTTACACTGACCGAATCAAAACCCAGTGTAAAATAAGCTCACTTTAATACACTGTAAAACTGTAGTCAACCCTGGAAGATGGAAGCCTACCACTATCAACAATGAAAAATAGGTATGCAATGCATACATGGTTGGACATGCAATATTATCATTAATACGTTTTGTAGTGATCCTTTGTCATTTTATTTGAAACACGAATAATGCATATATAGATATAAAACCAACTACTTAAACGGATTTATTTAGAGACAGTGAGTCTTTAAAGAACAAGTAAAGACCGTTTACTGCAAGCTTGCTCAGATGAGAACTCATTATCAGATGATACAAATATGGAATGATTTCTACTACTCTGGTTATTATGTACTGTCTTGTGAAACCTTGTCTAGCCAAATTATACATGTTTACACTGACAAGTCTGTTATGCTGAAAATGTGACTTAGGCTAGGCCAGTAAGATGTAACCATTTGAGTGTCCTACAAGCAGAATAAAAGAGGGTATGCATTATAATCTTTATAAGTTATTAACAATTCTTTTCTATCAAATGAGCTTTGACATTCCCTGCCAAACTTTCACTGGAGTGCAAGGTGAAATTAATGTTAAATACAGACACTTTCTTTGGTAATTCACAAAGAGGCAAAAATGTTTGCCAAGAGTACTTTGACAGCAAGCAGTATAAAGAATCCACTTTGTGTAAGATCTGAGCCATAGTAGCAGCACTGAAAATCAGTCTATGGTGTTGATAAACAATGTGAATTAGATAGTTTGCTACACAGTCTTCCCTGTGAGTAAGGAGCAGAAATAGTTTAACTGATATAAAAGTCAGTCACAATTGGAGCTGGCTTTCCTTCAACACAGTCAACACCGCTGCCAAGTCAAAGTCCTAATGTAGCCATATAAGCTTTATAGAAATGATTCAAAAATATCTGTGTAAGCCAGAGACGATTCATTTTTGTTATTTCAAAATAGCGAACATTTCCATACTGCTAAAAAAAATCGATATGAAGTAAAACAAAAGCAGCATAGCACACCAGAATGTTTCCTTGAAGCGTCCTCAATACTCCCTGAGAGCTAAATAAATGCTATGTATGCCAACAAGTCTGTTCGTTTTGTGTTATGGGTTTCGTGCCCAAAATTCAGTACAGAATGATCAAGGTGCTAAGACCTAATTTGAAGTTTCTCTAGGAAATAAACAAGGTAATTCTTGATTAAGGTATTATTTAGCATGTGTTGTTGCCAGATGTGTCACAAAATCCCCAGTATTGTCTAAAGGTTTAGACTTTCTGCAATGCAGGCAAGGTATTACACAGGCAGTGAGGCCTGGGTTTAAATTTCACCTCTCTCTTTTTTTTTTTCCTCGTTCAGTCAAAAATCGCCGTCTGGTCTCTAAAGCACTTGCATCACCTGTGCCTGCATACAGCACATGGAATTTACAGAAGTTGTCATCATGAAAAGTTACCACAGATTCCATCATTTCTAGGGTGATGAAATCACATACAGATGAACACACCATTTGCGGTGGACCAACACTAAAAGATGTTAAGCATTTTACGAATGGGTTGGTCTGCAAGCCTTACAAGAAATCAATTTATGAGCAATCATTTTGAATGAATTTATCAAGAATCATGATAGAAAGGAGCTATCAACTGAGGCTATCAACTCTTCAACTTGATAAAAAAAAAATCTTCAGAGGTGTCATCATAATTTTAGACGTGATTGTGAACCAAGTAGAATCCCAGCACGAACTCAATAACATCTGACCAACAAGAGCAAAAAGGTTAGAGAATTTGTTTACAAATGTATCTGTTTGAGTACACCTAAGTAAAACCCTCTGAGAAACTTCGTAAAGTAAATAAAGTTAAAATCTCAAACTAAATAATATTTTCTCGTTTTTTTCTTGTAACAGAGTTGTGTCTTTACAAGAATGAAACCCATGTAGTGAATTATTGTACATTTAAGCTGAAAGAAACTAATGTATATGTTGAACCCAGCAAAACAATTCTTTGCCTGCTGTGTCACACAATCCTGATGCAATAAAAAAAACCATTCTGTGGATGAAGTCAAGAAATTGTGATGTTATTCGAGATTAATAAAGATGACACTTCGCTAATTTTTAAGTCTGTCCATTTTCCCAAACCTCAGATATTCGTTGAAATATTTCGCAGAAATTTAGAGAGCCCAGTATGGAGTCGCCATGTTCAGGTGTACCTCTGTGGTACACCAACATTGTAAACATCTGAGAAAAATGGGGAACTCCAGGCTGTAACAGTTTTGATCACCATGGCAGTTTGATGACCTGTGTTCAGGAGTCATGTGCCTTTCAGTATAGTCACAAACTGTTTTCTTGATTTGTTTACTTTTTAAGTAGCTCTTTCAACCGGTTTGTCTGGGTGTTTAAAAGCTTTGAGATGTTGAGTTTTTCTCCAAACATAACACTGAATTGCTAAAAGTTGGGTAGCTGTTTTAAGAATTTGAGAGATAAGTTGGGACAGGGCCTTTTTTAAACCACTGAAATATTTCATAAAGATAACTTTTTGTGGTTAACCATTGACTATTTTCATCCTTGCTAGGTGTGCTCACAGTGGGAGGATATTGCACTGATTATTTGAGATGGCCAGTTCTCTGCAGATGAGGAACATCTTGTTGATGTTTTGGATGTTAAAGTTTGTACATACTTGTAACTTTCACACTATTTACCAGTTATCTTTTTTGATGTTCATTATTTACTAAAGCATCCAACTCGATGCCAGCAATTTTTTTAAGTGATGTTATCTTTCTCCAATTTGTGGAGTTATATAACAACTTTGTCGTTTCATCACATTGTACAGTCAAAGAGTTGAAATGTATCCTTTGTAGAAACATTCATGTTTGGTCTTTTGTCTGTTTGTTTTTATATTATATTTTAGTGGATGATTAGGATAAAAACAAGGATTGCAAGTGCAAACTGTCTACTTATAATGTACCTTTTACTAATTTTCTCTCAGTGGAGAGAATGGGGTTTCCTCCTTCTGGAAGTGTTTAGCCCAAACCTTGGAACTGGTGATTATGGCCACATTACAATTGAGCATGTTTCAATGCTTTTCTGCTATCACTGGTCATTGAATAAACTTTCAAATCAAGGTTTTGAAGCTGCTAACAAGCTTCAATGGCAACTATACACAAACGCTACTTCACATGATGCATTTGACAGCACCTCATCATGTAAGTTCATAGTTGTTAGATATAAGTGCCAGCCCACCAAGCTGCAACCATTTTGGTCACCATGGCCATTAGGGAACAATTTTAGTGTTACTGTATCACAGCAAAGGTGGCCAATTTGAAAACCTCCTATTTAAGAGTTATGTGTCAGGCTACTGTTGTTTTATCTGGGTCTTGTTCACGGTCTTTCTGACATTTAAGTGAGTAGATATTTACATAAAATATTATTTACACTATAGTTTCCTTTTAATTTGCCTCTTTCACCCTGATTGTCCAAGTGGCAAGACAAGGCTAGGTTGCTCAGCTATAACAAGCTTCATTAAAATAAAAGGTTAAGCAAGTTGCCCAAAGGTAAAACTTGGTCACCTGAGGCACTCGAGCCCTGCTAGACCACAGCCCTGGAAAGACCTAGATGTCATGTGCATTTTCAAATTCTATTGCAATAAGTTGGGTAGCCACTTTAATATCATTTATTATTATATGGCTGTCTCACAAGGACTGGGAAATATCAAATTCACGAATTTGATCAGCTGAAATCAATATTGAAAGCAGTCTAGATTTTCCCATCTAGACCGGCATCTAGACTGGTAATATTTTGCAGTGAAAAAGTTGCAAACTAAAATGCAAAATCATTGACTATTTTCATCTGACAATATTTATGGAAGTGCCAAAAAGCCTGGTGAGAGAAACAAATAAAGAGAACGAGCAAATTTTGGCAGAATTAAATTCAGCTCATCGCCGTTGCAAGCAAAATGTAAGTTGGTAAGAACCAGTTACATTACTAGAATTAAATTTTTCTTGTTTGCCATATAATAAAGATCTTGTTAACCAAGCTTAGTCAGTCTGTATGGGAGAATCTTGACCTCAGTTGTGTGTACAGACCTCACTGTGTTTGGTCTGTATTCACGACCTCGGTCAAGATTCTCCCATGCAGACCTGCTTGGCTAATAAGAGCTAATTATTTCAACAGTTGCAGTCCCTCGTGTAATATCACACAAAGCATTGAGCAAAGGATTGGCTTGGAACTCTGAATAGTATTCACACATATGATTTGGTTTGTGGTTATGTTTTGTTAGCCTGATTGGCTATTTTTCTCACAGTGCAATAATATTTCAGAGATATTTCTCATGTTTACAACATAACATCCTTCTTTTGCTGATTGTCCTTTCATGACCTACAGATACTGAATTTGGTAATATGCATTAAATTTTAACCACATGCAATGTAAAATCTTATTTTAACTAATCCATTTCATTTTTTAGTGGATCCGATTCTTACACACCTATACACTAAAAGCTTCTTCAGATGAGACATGCATTCAGAGAAGCCATTAATTGCATTGAATCAGGTACAAGTCAAAATTAATTTATGTTGTTTTTAAATAATAAAATGGCTACTGTAGGTTAGATTTATGTAGTATAATACACTAGGTAAGATTAAGTATATTGTTCTACTGCAAATACTTAAAATACATATTAGTACCACTGCAAGGAAATGCTTAGTTTAAATTAAATGGTTCACGCCATAATGTACCCTTGTGAATTCACTCCTTTTGCACTGACCCTACCAGAAAAAATACTGGTTTACAGCAGCCTACTATCATACTGGATTAAGCAGAAGTATATTAGCTGTGACCAAAATTAAGTGTTGTGACTGTAAAGTTTCTTATTTCTTTTTTTGTCTTTTCATCCATCAGGAAAACCATTTTATTACAGAGGGTGTGGGTGGAAACCTTGGAGGCCAGACTGGTCTAAAGAAGATCAAGAATGGATCAAAGGGATGGATACAATGTTCACTAGGCTTTTTGGTCCTGATTTCTGTGAGTATGAATGTACAAAACCATCAAAAGTGTCCATACTATCTCCAGGCCAGATTAATCATGATGTGACGGACATCATAGAAGTAAATGATAACACAGCCAAAGCCAGTGCATCCACTGTCAGTAGTGAAGGCAGCTGTAGCCTGACTAATGACAAAGATGATGTCTCATGCAGTGTCAGTGGTGAAGGCAGCTGTTACCAGATTGTCAGAATGGGAGATTAAACAGCCTAACCTGCAATGAGGCAACAGCATACTACTTACCTTAAGCGTCTTTTATTGCACCAGGAGATGTCTCAGTTTCCAAAAATTTTACAAAACTGTTTAACCCTTTGCTGGCCAATGGCCGTCCATCAGCAAGCACTGTACAACATGCAATGAAATTGCAGCACACCTTCCCAAATAAGGTTGTTAAGCTTGGTCATCTGGGTTGCTACAACTTAGCTTCACTAAAAGTGTTTGAGAAAATGTGTGCATTGGAGTCAGATGCCTCAAACCTAAGGCAAGTAATTTGTTGGCTTTCTCAAACACCTGAGGCACAGAACACTGCTGGGATCATAGATGCACTTATTAATTCAATGCTTCGTGATGTGATTTTACAACAGGGACAGAGTATTATGGATTTATCAGACTTTTGTACCCTTGCTTGTGAACGTGATGTGAACAGTTTTGCCATTGACACAACATGCCTCACCTTTCTAAAGGAAGAGAAACAAAGTAATGTTGTGTACCTCAACATGCCACAGCAGACAACAACAGGTGTAGGAGCAGGCAGCTGTGGTATTGGGGTGATTCTCTCTGTCAGAGATATCACTAGAAGTGGAAAATGCCTTCCTCCATTCCAGTGGGACATGGGCTTTCTTTAAAAGCATTTGATGTCTCAAATTTTAGAGTGGAGAAACAATGCTAAGTGAACTGGTTGAAAATGTACTTTTGGAAATGTACTTTTAGATTCTGAAGCGACTGATTTTTTCATGCTTAAAACATAAAATTGATGTTCTTTTAGTCAAGTCATGCAAATCCCTTTAGTAGGAATTATTCACGTTTAAATATTATTGTCAATATTCTTACATATTAAGAAATTGCTTGAGTATGAGTTCTATCCAGCCTGTAATATAAATTTGTTCATGTAATTTGCCACAGTTTCAATTATCCTTTAATAGTTTAGTTTCTGTTACGGTCATTATCTTGTATTAAATTGAAAATGAGAAGAATAATATTGCAAATGACAATAACAATAATCACAAATATAATGATCATTTATATTCCGATACTAACCCTTTAAGAACTAAGAGGGATCAGCATCAAACTTCCTGTAATATCAATGCTGTGACCAAAACAATTTGGGACATGAATCTACTTAACGTTAAAAACTTCATCCCACTACTTCTATAAAAAATATATAGGGGTAACAAATAAGAATTAAGTTTTGACATGAGGGTTTAAAGAGTTAATTCTCAGTAACAGAGTAAATGTTACCAAGAATTAGTACTTACTAGTTTTGTATTGTAGTAATAACTTAAGCCAAGCTTACCCATTATTATTGTTACTCTAAAAAGTGGGTACTGAAAAGTCCTTAACATATATCTGTGACACAGACCTGTATGCCTGGTGATTTTCAAAAACAACTGAAGTAACTTTGTTTGATATTGTTTGAAAGAATAATGGTCAAGAGGGTCAATTTCAACAAAAGGAATTAATTATATGAAAGGATAATTATTTACAATCTAAGCAAGATATACAGGAGAAAGATAATCCTCTGTGTATGCATTTGCATGCAGCTGCAAACTTAAACAAGGTTGTGAATTGCCTGATAAAGTGTTAAGTCCTAACTACTTCCCATGTTGCTTGACCTTTGCCCAATCCAACAAGCAGCACAGACTTGAAAGAGGGTTTCTGTACTCCCTGTTTGATGAACGCTAATGATTTAACCTTGGCAATCTCCTCTTCCATGGTCAAGGCAGATTGAGAGGGTCACCCTGCGTTTTCAATATGTGTATTTCCAGTGAACAGAGTCTCAGTTTTTAACTCCAGAAATCTTGCCTTCCTTACATGTAATCAGTGAGTTACAAAAACACTCTTTTCAGTAAAATTGCATTGAAACTGTAATCGCAGGAGCGTTCCATTGCATTGAAGAATAAATCTGCTAGCATTCTATCATGAATGCTGTTCTCTGATTGGCTATGCTACTCACTATCTATTCTGTGTTAGATAGTGAGTAGCGTACAGTGAGCGCTTGTTAGGAAACTGGTGGCTTCTTCTTTTTGAAGTGTCTGTGAGGAGGTTTTATTTATGTATTTATTTATTTTTATTTTATTAATTGCTACTTACACTACTTACAATACAATATTAATGTAGTTACACTATTTATTACTTACGCCACTTACAATACTAACACTTACAGTACTTATATTACTTACAATACAGGTGTACCAGTTTAATTACTGCAACTGGTTGAGAACACTAAACTGAATTACTTACCAGTTTCCTTATTGTGTTCTGAAGTTCACTCTCAAAGTCAAGTTGAGCTCATTCTGCTGTACCAGGGGTTCTTCGTATGTGGACCAGCTCATTTAGCTGGTTCTTGCTTTGCCTCACCAGGTAAGACCTAGGTAGACTCTCCCCTCCACACGCTAATGTGAGCTCACGATAAGCTGCTTCCCCTATGCAAAATTTGTCTGTTAAGTAAACAATCTCTTTAATTTTATCTTGGTCTTCTTTGGACAACTCTTTGAATGATTTAGCTCCTTGGCCTTGGTAATTGATGTTGTGAGTCTTACCACTGTGATCTAGAAATTCCAAAGAGCTTAACCTAAGGCCAAAAGTCTCTGCGAACCATAGAGCTCTTTCAGCCTTAGTTTTTAACTCTCCTAGTTTCCTCTGCTGTTGTTTTTCATGGACTTCAGTAAATTTCTTGCCTGTGTTTTCTAGTTTCTCAATTTTCTCCAATTTTTCTACATACTGAGACAAATGGGCATTCTCCTTGTTCACCAATTTTAAATCAGCCTACAGCTCCTCTATTCTCTCTTAAGTCTTCCCAAAGTTGATCCATTAGCTCATGTAGATCTTTTTCGAGTAGAAAATCTTCAGTTTTCTCTTGCAGTATTTTGTTTTGTTTCTTCTGTTCTTTCAACTCCTCCTTGACTTCAGAAATGTTTTGCACTTCCCCCTTACGTATGGCTATCTTTATGTTACATCGTTTTTGCTGGACTTTCCAACAAACTGGCTCTTCACTGTGGACGTGGGCCTCCTAAAGTGATTTTCAATTCTTTTGCAGTCTCTTCTTATCAATATCCCAAACCTTTCACCAATCGATGCATTTGCGATGTCAATGAACTTCACATCTGGAAACGCTTTTTGCTCCTTAAACTCGTACCAGCTTTTTAAACATTTGTTAGTTACGTTTACTGTTAGAAGAATCTGATCACTGTTGACACATTGCTTAGCTATATATTGTAAACTGTGATTTGAATCAATGTCGATGCAGTTGAAATACTGCTGCCGGTCATAATAACTCAGTACGTCAGACATTGAGAATTTGTAGTTTCTAAAGAAACTGTTTCTACGATTCTTTTAAATAACAGCGAAAAAAATTTACTTGCAGTGGTCCGAGAAATAGTAAACATGAAAATTAAATTCTCGCGCGCATTTCCTGCGAGATGCTTTTGCGCAGATGCTTGATACTGCTATACAAAACGATCGCAGGCTTAACTTTAAACTGCTGTACAAGAAAACTGCAGGCCAAGAAAGCCTGGCTCTTTCTGAAAATTTTGATACCAAACATGCAGGGTTTTCGGGCAAGAACAAGGCACAAAGACCGAGAATTATTCGCCTTCTTTGCAATGGAACGGAACAGGAACTGCATGACATGTCAGCCTTTCTTCTCAGGACTTATTTCATTGTGTACGGTTTTTAACGGCCAAAGTGAAAGGTAATTTCATAAGCCAAAGATAGGATTTTTTATTTTCCAGATAGGTCTTAAACTGTATGTTATGCATCGATTTTGGCAAATTATGTAGTGTCATTAGATTTTTTGTTATTTCCTGTACAATATGCAATCTTTGATTGTTTTGTCAGTGATATGCAAGAGTTTGCAAGGCTTTCACTGGATCTGAAGTTGCTAAACGATATCGTTCCGAGTGAAAGGTATGGAATTCATTTTTGTAAATTTTTTAACTAAAATAGCGCTGAAATGTCTCTGAATGATACTCAATTTTGGCAAACTGAAACACAGCATTAGTTGTTGTTGTATTTTCCGTAAGTCAATCGCGTCTCACATAATGTTTTGTAATTTCACACACCATTTTTATTATCGATTGGGAAAAGCCGCTACTGCCATGCGGGCTCTAATGTCTGAAATTTTCAGCCATGACAACCTTCATTTGAGGGTTTATTTGGGATAAGTGAAAACTGGCGTCATGTCAGTCATACAATTTTCTTTCAGTCTTTGTGTGGGATTTCCCCACACTTTGTCAGGACCGGCGATATTTCTTTCTTTCTTTATTTGTATACAAGAGCCAAGTGTTTGTCACGTGGTCTCTATTAGGAAGAGAGAGGACTCTGTAAATGAGTGTTTGTGTGTGGCGGCCATTACTCTTCTCAGCTGTTGTCATTTGGCGAATTTCCACTTGTTTTCTCAGTGCGATTAATTTACAAGGTAAGGAGAAGTCGTCTCCTAATGTTTTTTTGATTGTATTAAGTGAGTTGTGCCAGCTATATCGCAAGGAGTCATTGTACTCTCGTATATAGAAGCCAATATTTGTTTTCTTTAATTGATTTCTGCGGGTTGCACGATAAAGTCTCAAACTTAAAGAAACTGTTACTTTGCACTGTACTTGAACTTAAAACATAGTTTCCAGTGCTTTTTGACTCAATCAGAGGAAAATATGGGGATCTCCATTCAACTATTTCGTTGAATGGATAATATTTTGACCATTGGAAATAATCTATATGTTTCTATAAGATATTCTGCACAGGCAAATTATTATTTGCCGTTAACTGATGTTCCCTATCTTGTTTCACTGTACAACAAAGTGAATACATTACAATACAGTGAGTCATTAAACTGAAAGTTTGTTCATGACATCAAATAATGGCGTACACATCTCTCTTGTGTGAAGGTGAATTAATCAACATGACACGAGTGTGGGACAAAGAAAAATTCTGAGTCCCCAACATCTCTCTTGTATTTCAAAATTCTAGACTAAACTGCAACTGTTGTTTGTTAACTGGTGGCATCAATACATTTGCGAAGTTTAAAAATTCTGAACAAAGCTTTAAGATTTTTGACTCATTCAAAAGATTTTTATGGCATGCCCCATTCATTTGGGAAATGTACTTTGCTGAGCATTGAAGGCCTTGAAAACCTTGTATCATATTTGCAAATGTCTTGCTCAGAAGTAGGGGTTGTTCCTTTTGAAATCAAAGGTGTTTTAATCAGTGATTGTCAACCTAATTCGAAAAGTGTTCCAATGTAGTGTTGTTACAGTATAGACAAGTTTTAGAACTTAAAATTGTCCATTTCAACCTTGCGATGAAAAGAACGTCATTTCACTTACGTTGCTTCTTCAGTTAAACTAAATAAATTCTCTTTCACTGACCTTATTAGCAATAAGGAGGGGGTATCATAAGCTTGTTGAAGGATGGGTCGTACCTGATACATTTTAAAGCGAAATGTAAGTGCTAAAGATAAATATTACGTCCAGTGACCACAGCGCGGTTAAGTTTAATAACTCTCAACACTAAATAAATAATCTTAATTTGCACAGGAAGAAAGCTACTACAAAACCACGAACAAAATGTGATATTCGGGGACTTGCACAAATTGCATTTAAATCACGACCATCCTGAAATACTCCAGGATACAAAAAAAAACAATCAACAAACAAGCATATCAATGAAGTGAGCAAACAACCACATGCATGACTTCCATGTAATCTAAGATTTCGAACAAGTGTCACTTCGACGACAGAGAGATATGAGATTCAGCATGTCTGACGTAAACTTGAATTACAGCAAAAGTTTTAATTTTTGCAAATGGCTTTTGCAGTGCATTCTTCACATCATGACATTAGAATGATGCTCCCAAAACTAACATGAAATTATTCCGAATACGTTACCAACTCCTGAGAAGCTTTATATATTAGTGAGTACCTGTTTTGTGTTAGCACAAAAGCCATTTCACTTATCTGGCAAGCTTTCTTTTTGTTGATGTTGTTGCCCACATTCGCTTTCTCTGTAATTACATGTCTTTACTTCTTTGTTTCGTGCTGCCACATTGATCTAAATTGGATTATTCATGCCAGTCAAAACACTGGTGTTAGCCAATCTCTGGCTACAGATCAATGCAACTTTTGATCATCCACAAAACATTGTCTTTGTTCATTTGCTGGAAATTACCTCAGTACACAGAAGTGGATCATTTGAGTCACGGTTCAGTGCACCGTCGTGTAACTTACAATTTCAGTCACGCACCTTGCTTAGGACACGCCAAATTTAGCACTAGAGCTCTTTTCAAGTTTTTTTGTTTTTTTGGCTTTCTGGGCATCGAAAAGGATTGTGCCCTTTGAAGCAGGAACATGTCAAGACTCAGCCTCCAGGTTATTCAACAGTCTGCCAGATAAGATCAAGCTTGAGTCTAATGCTACAACATTTGCCAGGAGAGCTTACAAGTTTTTGAAAACTAAGGCCAGACTCAGATTAGATTGTTGTGAATCTACATAATTAATTAATTTTTTACATACTCGTGTTTTCCACAAGTCTTTAACTTTTAGTTAGCATATGATGAATGTAGGACTACTCTGTAGAAAAGTCATCATAAAACCATTATTATCATTATCATTATCATCATCATCATCATCATTATCATTATCATGATTAAAATCATGTTGCATTTGTTGGCCTTGAAATGGTGGTTTTGGTTGTCTATAGACTATAGAAACGGAAGTCACAGACTCTATTAGGAGGACCCCAAAGAGGTCAATGGCACAAAAATAAAGTTCACAGGAGTAGAATTTTACATAATGGGCTGCAAGATATTTGACTGCCAGCATGGGAACATACCCATCAACAGCCAACAAGTAAACAGCCTACCCATCAGCAGCCAGCAGGTAAACACCCTACCCATACCTTAAAGACACAACGACTTTATAAACCTTATTGAAAGCACAAAGGTTAAAACCCGCACATTCCCTGTATCGACGGACGTCACAGGTCTCTACACAAATACACCACAAAACGAGGGTATTGACACAGTATGCAAAGCATATGATAATCTTTGCAAAGACAGCCCTCCCGTACCGACACACTACCTCCAAGAAATGCTTAGACTAGTTCTAAAAGAAAATTCTTTCTAATTCAATGGAAAGCAATATCTTCAAATTCATGGGACAGCTATGGGAATGAAAATGGCTGTTTCCGTTGCCAACATATTCATGGTAAATCCTGAGCAAAACCATCTTTTAACCTACGGTTTGGAAACGCTACATTGACGACATCTTTTCATTGTGGGACATAAGTTAAACCAACATTGAAACTTTCATTGAACAAGCAAATTCACATCACCCAACTATCAAATTCACAGCTGATATCTCTGACACCGAGACTGTGTTCCTAGACACAGTTGTATACAAAGGGAACAGATTCGAGGAACAATCGATCTTTGATATAAAAACATTTTAAGCCAACGGAAACCTTTCAGTACACACATTTCACGTCTTGCCACCCACCAAGTGTTAAAAATGGATTCATGAAGGGCGACTGCTTAAGAATCCTCAGAACAAACTCCTTAAAAACTACCTTTGAAGAGAACATTTCAAACTTCAAGAAACACTTGCTAGAACGAGGCTACCCTCACAATCTAATAGACAAAATCCTATCAGGAATAAAATTCACAGGAAGAACTACAGTGCTTAAACAGAACAAAGAAAGGAAAGAAATCTTGCCTGTTGAAACACAATATCAACCATCAATATCCAATTTAAAAGAAGCTTTACTCAAAAAATGGCATCTCGTACAAAATCAACTGGTACTTTGCCAGATATTCAAACAACCACCTATCCTTCCATATAAGAAAGGGAAATCCTTAAAAGATCTGCTCGTTAGAGCCAAAATACAAAAGGTTGCAAAATATGTTTCATGTCCGTAGGGATTGTGCGGCCTGGGGTGCACTCAGCATCCTTGCTCCTTTATCATTGAAACAGAGAAGGGCACACTACAAGGTAACAGATCCACTCTTGTCAAAGCTGAGTTGCAGTCCCCTTCAAAGGTAGACAAGCAAACCACTTTCACCAGTTCTGCATGTGATCATACTGTTCAGGACACAGACGAAATGACTGGTCCATTTAAGCTCCTGTGTGCTACCACCAAAGCTCCAATGCAGCCTGTCCCCAGTCAAACGGCTTCATTACAAACACATTCAGGGAGAATTGTTAAGCCGCCTGATTGATTAAACCTCTAGACTAATATGTCTGACTCTACCAGTGCAGTTTAGGAGACAGTTATTACATTTATGCCCTTCAGAGATTGTGTTATGCACTATCAAGTCTTGTGAATATCTGGCAGTCAGACTTTAAGTAATGGTGTGTTTGGCATCAAATCCAGGTTTAAGGATGGAACAATGTTTGTAGACATGCAATTTCCTTTATCTTCATTAGTTCACTTGATTGTAGTAGGAAGGGAGGTGTATGGTTACACCCATATATGTACTTTTTATGCATCTTCTTTGCTTGCAATGCATGCTGGGACCTTGTCCTTTCCGGTCGCCATGTTGATTAAAGACATGTGTTGAATTGTCATGAGTTCACTCTACAGATTCTACAATGGCCTCTGAGAAACCCACTCCTAATATACGTACATGTTTTAGTGCAGTAAGCAAACGCTGCATGATATCTATGCTCAATGCATTTGCTGCACTTCATGAATTTGTCAAAAAAACAGAACATTGAGGCTTGCGACACACTACATCAAGGTTCTAATGGAAAGTCTTGAGGAGAGTGAGCAGGAACCAAGTCCCTGTAACTTTGACCCAGATTTATGTGGGGAAGGAAACACTGAGAGCATCGTAAGTTTAATCACAGGTCATTGATTAATTATGAACATTATGATTAATTGTGAAACTTTACATCTACTGTATTACCTACTACCTTTGTAATATTTGGTCTTTTTTATATTTCGACAGCCAGCAGATTCAGAACCAAAGCTGAGACAACAGAGTACAAAATGGCCCCAGCATATCTGGGAAAGAAAACTAAGGGAGTGTAAGCAAAGTTGTTTTACTCTTTTTGTACCATAAAAGTTATTGGAATTTAGTTACAAATACAGTGGAACCCTTGGGAGGCGCAGTGGCCTCATGGTTAGTGTGCTCGTCTCTGAATTGAGCGGTCCAGGTTTGAGCCCTGGCCGGGGACATTGCGTTGTGTTCTTGGGCAAGACACTTTACTCTCACAGTGCCTCTCTCCACCCAGGTGTATAAATGGGTACCGGCGAACTTAATGCTGGGGGTAACCCTGCGATGGACTAGCATCCCATCCAGGGGGGAGTAGAAATACTCCTAGTCACTTCATGCTACAGAAACCGGGATAAGCTCCAGCCTGATGGGCCACTTGGCTCGCATGCAGACTTTACCTACAGTGGAACCCTACCATATGCCCAACGGAAGTCTAGTCATTTTCTTATCTTTCAACCTTGCTAATCCAACAACCCTGTCATTATGACTGAATACTTTAATAGTGGCAATTACAAGGCAACAAGGAGAAAAATCATACTAAAATACCAGTATAAAATAGAGGGTCTGTCGCATGGTGAAGGCATTTGGCCTTTCCTCTGAATGATACAGAGTCTGCCATCAGGCATGGCAAAGAGAAGAACATCCAATTGCACACGCAACATTACCATAGTTTTCTTGGTATATGATGGCCATGTTGTTATCTTTGTTGATTCAAGTAGATGTTAGCTCAAATCAAGTTAATTTTGATAAGTGATATTTAGCTTGCCTCTTTGATGTACAGGCAAACAACAAAACATTATCTGTAAAAGTTTCACCCAAGTTAGATCATGAGGAGGAGGATCCACTGCCATACACATCTGGGCTGGAAGTGTAGGTGTGCAACTGCAATTGCTCGGGAAATGTGATTGTTGATGCATCCACCTGTCAGTCTAGCACTGATTCAATTGTTTTTTTATTGTATTTCCAAGTTGGGAAATCTCCAGTCAGAGTAAGTTGGAACTTGTTGAGATAGTCATATAACTGTGGGCAAAATGCCAAGATGTGGTTTACTGCCTGCCTGTAGTGATGCTTGCTATGTAGTGGCTGCTGAAAGACATCTATAAGCAGTGTTATATCAAGGGTGGCTAACTCATCTCTTTCAGCATCCCAGCATATACGTTATATATTAAAATTCAACAAGAGTTTGTACGGGCTTTGAATCCTTTACAGTTTTTGAACTTGAATTATCTATAGAAATTTTATAAAGACTCGTCAAAGTGGTGTAGAAAAATTCAAAAATAGTTATCAATCCAGAGTTCATTAAATTAAAGCATTTATTACTGATTCAAAGAAAGTTCAGATTCAAGGTCCTGGGACACACAAATTTAAAAATGTGTTACATTGCAGCAACGCAAACCATTTGATGACTTTATGTCTTGCTGAATTCTTAAAGTACACTGCATTTTATAGATTACCTTAGTTCCTTAAAACTTTACTCAACATTTGACCAGTTGAACTCTTTGAATTGCTGAGGGAGATGTTGAAGGAAGCTTTGGTGGTAATACTTTCCACTTTGAACAGATACAAAACCAAGGAGGTGCTGAATGTCAATACCCCCTCGACAAGGCCAGATTGAGCCATCCTCCATGGTCACTTGAACATTGCTGTGATTCTTAGTGATATCATCTCCCAAATCAACTGCTGCCATTTTGTCATGTACATCCACAACTGCAGTGCACATATGCCAAGTGGTACTCATTACAGAACTTGTGGGATGGTGCTTGGCATGTGTGAAATGAATGTCGTCCTCTATGAAGAGCATGAACTTTCTATTCTGGAAATTGTAGGTGAAACATTGTACGTTTCTTCTCTCAGAGTATACAGTAACAGTGAAACTTCTATCATAACTTGTATTGGTATTACCTTGTTATAATGCAAAGTGGACTCATCTACTGTCTACAATCATTGATTGAACAATAAAATTATGCTATGATCCATCACACATTGTTCTGTTTTCTAAATT
This sequence comes from Orbicella franksi, assembly GCF_964199315.1. Taxonomy (NCBI): domain Eukaryota; kingdom Metazoa; phylum Cnidaria; class Anthozoa; order Scleractinia; family Merulinidae; genus Orbicella; species Orbicella franksi. The sequence goes on along the minus strand of NC_138154.1, from coordinate 2,444,344 downwards.
GGGTACAAAGTGGAAATACAAAAAAATTGCTGCTTAGATTAACGTCATTCAATTTAATTCAAGTTAATAACCTCACTTTTATAGCTTCCTTTATTTGCTTTTCTACTTCTGTCTTGTTAGCTTCTGCCAAGGTCTTTTCATAGTTAAGTATTGTCTGTGGGAAGCAGCTGAACCCAAGAACCATTCCAGACATCAAGGAGCTGTAACTGGCTCCTTTCATTTTCAGATTTAAACCATTTGCCTTCTGGATCAGACAGTTTTTCTACCACACACGAAAAAAAAAAATGTTTTGCAAGTTCGTTTAGCATAACAGTCTTCCTCCACTGAAACATCTGTGATAAAATACTAAGTAAACATTTTGTCTGAACTAGTGTAGACATTTTGCAACTGATGCTTTCAATTTTACTCTTCATTAAGGCGAGGGATTGAACTTTTATCAGTGCAAGGATGAATTAAAACAGGAAAAGGTGACAACAGCATTGGAGTTTTCCATAGGAACAAAAAGCACATAATTTTATATACATGACTTGTACCTGATTGCAAAAGAAATTGAGATTGTGTAATATTGATGCAACTCTTTTTTTTTTTTTTGCATTTCCAGGTGCTTTTCAGAAGGTGTCTCCTTTTCGTCATTTACAATGCTTTTGTAGAGTTGTCCAAATAGTCCAGGAGCATGCTGATCATAGAAAGCTTCCATTTCAGCTGGATCATAGAGTTGTTTACCACCCTGTGAATAGTGCTTAGTCAGGGCTCTATGAAACTGGTGAACATGTTTGCTGAATGCTGGTTCTCTTACAAATGTTCAGAGCATTTTAATGTATATTAAACTGTATCAATCGAGTACAATGTTATCTTGATACCTTCATTAAAAATGGGTTAGCACTTCAGCCCTGTTTTTGTTTATTGGCACATTTGTTTATTGTTTATTGCATGCTCAAATATAGTTAAAATCTGTTATGAGCCCAGAGTGATGCTTCACTCAAAACAGGAAGGTAAGGTTTACATCCCATGTTTAAACTGCAGCTTTTATTGGATTCTGCAAAAAGTGACTTGTTTGTGTGTTTTCTATTTAACTAAGAGATTAGTTTCACATGTTCTGTCACACGATCGGAATGGATGGAGTCAAGAATCTGGACTCTGGTGATGCACAACTTGCCAGTTGAAACGAGGTGTTAGTTATCTTGTGTTTTCTCCAGTAGCTTTGCGTTGACTTGTTGAAGCTCCTGAACTCTGCTTTCGTGTTGTAATCTGGCTACATTTAAGTTAGCATTCTGCTTCATGATATCTGTATGTGGTATTAAAAAGGTCTAATGTAATTATTTTGAGGCTCTCATTCTCTTCCTTGAGCTTCTGAATTTGTTGAAATTCACTCTGCTCATGTTGTTTTTCTGGAGGGCATTTTTCACATGCATCTTCTTTGTTGACTGAGGCTCCTCGCTCTCAAGTTAAGTGTACAATTCAAATCCTACTAAAGCTCAAGTAAATTAAGGCATGGGCCTTATTAAAAAATGCATTTTTACCATAAATTTGCACTGTTTAAAGAGATTGCAATGGAATCGAATGAAATTTGGACAGATCAGTCTAATAACTGTTACATGTCTGGTGTTCAAATATCATGTGACCTTGTCATGTCACTATGGATTAAGGGCTGTGAATAACAAGGAAAAAATAGGTGATTTTACTTGGGAAATGGGAACACTTTTTTTCCATTCCTTAAAAAACTAATTGCACATTTGAAAAGTAGCATAGTTGAACTGTTAACCTGCGCTTGGCAATCCATGAAAATGGTCTGTTCTATTCGAACAGTTTCTAGGTAAAATACAACATTATTGAAAGCGGTCAAAAGTCCCTCAATTGAATTTCAATTATTGCAACTTTGCCATATTTCCAACCATAGAAATGAAGAAGATAACTTCTTTGGCAAGTTCTTGGCATTTGAAACTGGCTGTGGTAGATCTAAAGTGTTCCCATGTAGCAAGTTCCAAGTATCTTCCCACGAAACAGTTGTCCACCATTTTGAATTTTTTAGACCGACCGGGCAGTTGTTTGAGCAGTAAGGTTTGGAAACCAACTATTCTGTTGCCAACGAGATGAACTGACCAATAGAATAAATGAATTAATGAAAGGCTTGGCTCCAATGAAAAAAATGGCGGACAAAGAATCAAACTTTTTGGTGATCGATACACTTTTCACGAAAGTTTCAAAGGATTTTTGATCGTTATTTTGACAAAAAAAGATACACTGGAAAGAATTACCTCTGCTAAGAACAGAATCTAGTCAAAAAGAGACATTTTCATTCTCTTAAATGTTAAAAGGTGAGGAATAAATGCCTTATCGATGAAAATAATTTTGTTTTCATTGTGTTTGCTTTTAGACAAAATCGCCTTCCGAACCATATTGCAAGTTTTAGTCATAATTTATGCCGGTTTGTGATAGGCACCTTGTTTTGGCGCTAAAATAAAAATAAATTAAAACCAGTTCTTATGCTAATACTTCAAACAACGGCTCGTCTGCTGCATAATTGTATGCGCTTTGTAGAGAGATTGTAATTTTCTGAGGGTTTGCAAGAGGTTAATATTTCCAGTTGAGAGTAAGCTCCAGGAATATTAATCAGTTCAGTGTTTACGTGAGCACGCATTAACTCAAACAGCACTTGACACAAAAACAAGTCCACGATTCGGCGCCAAAAAATTGCCTACTACTTCGGATGTGGTTTTGCTTGAATTGCAGCTAAATTAAGTTATCTGAATGCCAACAGCAAGGTTGAGTATGATCAGAAAAAGAGATGGAAATGGTACTCGGAGATTTTTCAAGAACACAAAATCGCTTTGAAGCAGACAAATATTTGTTTAATAAGCGGTCCAAGAGTCTTGTACTTCATTTTAAAAAATGGAAGACAGCCAAGCGAGGAAAATATACAGAGCACTTCAGTCCAAACAACTGGCAAAAGCTCACAGAACATGAAAAAAGGCATGCTGTTCACAATGCAAGGCCTGTGATGTTCATCATTTCTCCTTCCAATCTTTACTTCCCCTGTGGGGTAATAAATCAAACTCTGTTACAAATCAAGATATTTACAAAAAAGTCCACAGTTGAGTCCTTAAAGAATCATCTGCTGGAAACGTAAAGGTCACAAAAAAGGCTCTTAAAGCTGCCACGAAGGAAGTGTATGAAAAAATTAATACTTCATTCAAAAAGACATTTGGGGTAACTTTTGCTATTGCACAAACCAGTGTTCCTGAGCTAAATGTCCAAGTGAAAAAGTCCCATGCTGACTTGAAACGAGAAAAGAGAAATAAATCCAGAGCTGACAAGAAACATATCCAGGAGCAATGGGCAACGATGGACTGTGACACCATGCTTGCCACTAGGCAGACGTACAGCCAACGGCAGCAACAGCAGTTGTTACTTTCCTTTGAAACCAGAGAAGATGCTGGAAACAGAGCAAACAAAAGAGCACTTCTGGAAGAACAAGGCCAGCATAAGAAGAAAAGGCACTCCCCAAAGCCAGGTAGTCTTGATTTTGACAAGGATGGGCTCCTAGAAGAAGTAAATGCAATGAAAGATGGAGAAAGCATATGCAAGTTACTTCAGATACAGTATTCCCTCAAATAATGTGGCCATCTTTCAAATGTCACATAATTATTCCTCAGATCATGTGTACTTAAGGCATCCATGGTCGAGTGTCTATCTGTAACCTCCAACGACCCTGGATCAACAATCCATTGACACTCTATCAACACTCTATCGACACCTTGGTTGACACACAATCATCACTCCATCAACATCTCAGTCAACAGTCGGTTGACCATCGACTAATTTTTGACCGATGCAAGTGAGTCTGTCAATTAACACTCAACTGTCTGTCGACCAACTGTTGATCAAGTGTCGATTGACTGTCGACCAAGTATCGATCTGGATGTTGATCAGGTATTGATTGAAATGTCGATTGAGGGTAATGATCAACAATCAAACGCAGATGCCTTTAGTACACATGATTCTATTCTTCTTAAATAACGATTCCCTAACCCCTCAACATAAATTCTCCACAAATAAATAAATGAATTCATACAATAATGAAATTAACACATAGATTAGCTTCTGAATGTGTACCATTCTTAGAAAACATGAACTTACTGCTTCCATGTTATTGTTTTCTAAAAGCAAAAGTTCTGGAAAAAATAGTCATTTGCAGCCCTAATGTGGATTAAAATTTCCTTTTATAGATCAATTTCTCTAGCCTTGCTCGTAAATATGGCCTCATTGAAAAAACAAAACTGGAAATATGGTTGTCAAAGAGTTTCTTAAAGATAAAGGAGTGCAGTTATCCAGATTCGATAACTTCAGAAACGGAAAGCCAGCTGCCGGACGAGGATTAAGACGATTGCAGGGTGGAGAGATTACAGTCCCAAACCAACAGATGAACAAAGAGATCAGGGAAACCTTAATGGTAAGTTGGGCAATAAACTCAAACAAAAGGAACTATTCAAACAGCTGATATAGTTGTAGAAGGGAGAGGTCTTGGTGTTCAAAATGGCGTTGGGATGTTGCCATTTAAACTTGACACTGCTCTCAAAATGTACAGGTCAACCAAACATACAGTGTATGTACAAATGAAATAAAATGTAATGAAATAAAACTTATAATAATTAATATATACATTGGTTCTTCCTTGTGTGTAGATAGCCATATGATTATTAGTATTAACCATGGCATGAATTTCAACCAGTATGCTGGAAACTATGCTACATCTATTGATTGATATGTGCTACATTTAATTTTTGTAGAGCAAAATTGATAGTGGCGAGTACATTCTTGGTGAAATGATTGTACCCCAAACATTCAAGAAAGTGACATTGACAAAAGAGGGGACAATTAAGACAGAAACATTTACAGTATCTGGCTGGAAGATTCCTCTTCTTGATATCAGAAAGAGTATGCTGAAACAACATGAGTCAATGGGTTTGATGCGAATTCGAAGTGACAGTAGCTGACTTGATGACAGAAGGTGAAATTAGTTCCAGGCTCAAGCAGTTGGGCAAGGACAAAGGAGAAGAAAGCATTTCAAAGAGGAAAGAAAAGCTGAACAAAATAGAACTCAAAAGGCCCCTTACGGTCTGGCGTGACAACTCCACTCTTGTAAATCATGGCCACCTTTTATTGACGGTCAATGCAGTATACGATGAGGCACTGTACTACACAAACAACGAAATGAAGGACAGGGGTCAGGAGAACATTGATGTGCAATCTCTAGTTGAAAGACTTCATGTGTGCACATTGGGAGGTGTGGGTCATCTGAGGTCGAGCAGCTTGCATGTATCAACACCAGAAAGGCTTGTCTGCAAACCCCAGATGTAACAGTAACCACCTTGAATGGCATACAGATCACTGATGTGATGAGGCTTTTCCATGGTGATGGCCCACAACAAGAATTTGAGGCTGGAGAACAGAAAGGTGGAAATGCTGGATGTGCCAGTTGCAGTGGTGATGCCAGACTGTACAAAAATCTTGCAGTTTCTCTCAGCAGACCACACTTGAGCCTCCCAGAATGCCTAAAGAAAGTTCTGCAAGGACATGTTGGCCGACAAAAGAGAAATGGTGGCATAAAACCCTTTAAAGACCTTCGTGTAGAAGAGCTGAGGAGGGAGTGTGCTGCTCATGGGCTACCATGTGACGGTCAGAAGAAAGATCTGCAACAAATTCTGAAGGAGGAGCTTGGTGGGATACAACAAGTGCCTGCCATGATGTTCTTTGACCAAGCAAAGAAAATGGCACACCTTGGTTTGGGTGGGAATATTACCTATTATTATGTACCAGATTACTATTCAATTTTATGTGTGTACATGTGCATACAGACATACATGCCTCACGCAATAAAATACCCAAGGTTCTGGTCAAAACTGAGAACAAACCTATGTGAAGAAGTGACAGACAGAAAAGTCTGCATTTCGAAGAAGGTGGTAAAAACTGAAACTAGCAGTTGTAGTAAGCAAAAACCAGATAGGGCAGCCACGCATAATCTTATCCATATATTTTAAACAGGAAATTATGAAGTCCTAACAACAGAGCCCCTCCATGACATTAAAGAACATATAGCCAATGTCCTGACCAAGTTGCCTTCTAACCTTGAAAAAGAAGAAAATGGATTTGACGAGATCCTAGAATGTACGTTAGGTAGAAAGGAGAAACTCAGAGGTTGTGATTACAGACTTGCAGCTGTTATAGTTGCTCAGTATTTAAGAGGTAAGAACTGTGTGCACACACATGAAATAATTAATTTTACTTTCTTAATATAAATTAACATATGACTGCATGTTTTACACAATGTTCCTTATTAAGTATGAAACAACTGTTGACTGAATTTAATGGTGTCTACACGTACAGTAATAGTAAGTTAGAGTGTGATAATGATACTGTACTAAAAATCATATAATAAAGTATTTCAGTCTTGCAATGCTGTTAAGCTATTTAAAATGCACTGATGTGAACCTGCATCTATTTTGTAGGAGAAGTGAGACCCAAGATTCAGACTTTACTGGATTCCCTGACAGAGCTGAGTAAACTTCTCTACTTGCCAGCTAATTCCCGCTGTCGAAAATTAGTTTATTCGAACAACATGCGATGATAAAATTGTTTTAGTCGGTGCCTTTTACTGGTACGTAACCTCAGAAATAAGCGTACCTTTCTCCCATAAGTCTCTGTAAATGGTGGTTACCTTCATATTTTCTTAAGCTCTTGATGCAAAGATCGTCGTACCGACACATTTCCCCAGCATTGCATTCGAAAGATAAGATGAAAAGCTCGCCAATTAAGATATCTTCTCCCATATAAACAGCAGCTAAGGCAGTGCCATTTCAAGATAAAAAGTGCTATTTTCTGTAAATGTCATCAACGAAGTGAGAGCCATTACACTGAGGCAAGAATGGCCGTTGCTCCTGTCTGTTTTTGTTCTCTTCGACAGCCATTTTGTTTTTCCTCGTTTCCTTGGTCAGTGGTGTTCCCTCTTGCAATAGGAAAGCCGCTGAACATGAGAACCGGCAGGATTTGGAAAAAAGCGGGAAGATTGCGGGAAAATCTTGGGAAAATAAAATATTTATAAATGCCATGTCTGAACTACCACCAAATAAATCATTTCAACCTTGGAAAATCGATATTGTAGATAAATCTTTGCAATATGCAAGAAACATAGCAACAAGAAAGGTAGCCTTAACAATTTCTTTGGCATATTCAACCATTAAAGAGTGGTATTATCTTGTGAGGGAGCAAGAAAAGTTTCAAGCAGCGGGTCAAGATGCTAATTCCTCTCATCAAGAAGGTGAGTAATTTTGTCCTGATATTTACAACCTTGTAAACTTTTTGGTATATTTTCTTAACCTTCTCTGGTGATTCCTTGATAAGAAGGTAGGGGTGGTAGAGAGTGAAAGGGGAAGGGAATATCCATAAGATGAAAGATACAAAGTAACATAACATAAAAATATATATATATAATCATCACCAACATTTCAGCTGCATAAAATGTACTTCACGAGACCTTAACATGACCCTGATGAAGGCCAGTCTATCCAGCTAAAAAAAGGTGATGTGAGAGCAAAATACATCATTTTTGTCCTCATTATTTTGTGATCTACCATACACTTTATTATCAACAGGATCTCCTTTTTTCAGTGGATACTTTTTTTGTGGGTTCAAATCTCACTCACCTTTAATTTTCTTTTAAATATATATTCAGTAAATATGATTATTTACAGTGTATAAAGCCAGGATTCTCTTCTATACTGTCCATTGATTGATTGATTTATGCCTGAGAGTATGTTTGTTTTTATTGATTATTTTTTTAAATTTTCTTTTAGAAACTACAAACAACTCTGAGAATATCAACTTCCTCTGGAACTATAGAGGCCTCCAGGGAATTCTATATACCAAAAGCAATGGGAAGGCCAAGTTTTACTATGTCAATGATGGAAGAAAGCTAATGTTTCCAGATTTAATTGATATGTGTACACCAGCACATGCATTTGTAATCAAAGATGACATGGGTAAACGCCAAAATGTCCATGAGCAGTTTGCAAAAAGAGCAGCAAATGTTCTATCACTGTATCGCACAAATAAAGGTAAGAGAAACTGGGAGCAATTGGATGAGAAAACATTGAAATTTCATTTACATGAAGACCAATTAGCTTCTTTTCAAGAGGTTGAAGATGAGGTAGTTTCTCTACAAAATAATCTACAAGAATGGAAAGCAGCACATGCAAACCTGGAGGCAGAAAAAAAAACCTTTTTGATGAAATGAAGGACACTATCAACAGAATGGGTAAGGAACTATGTCAACTTCAAAATACCAACAATCAACTTCAAGAGTATATCAAATGCCTTGAGAAAGATGAAGGGTTTTCCTACAATGGAAAAAAAATTTCTGAGACTAAGAACAGACAGCGCACATTGAAGGCTTTCCTGACTAGAGCTGAAACAGCTTTGTGGTTTTCACAAGCATTTGGCCTTCATGTTGAATCACTTAGAGTTAAAGAGGCAGACACAGGGAAAACATACGAAGTAAATGTTGAAACCAAAGCACAAAAATCAGGCGAATGTTCACATCCTGTTACTAACATAAACGATTCCGACATGGAAAAAGTTGAACAAATTCTTTATCTTCTTGATAAATTCTGTGTCAGTGATGAATTTTACCACGAATTTAGCATGATTGAAAATGGTCTTCCAAGATCTTATCTGATTAAACAATGCAGAAATGATCTGGACAAACTTTGTCATGTGACACCTACTCCTGGAACAAATGAAGGTGCACAAGTATCATTTGAATCACTTCTCTTGCAGCAAATTTCAGCTTTTAAAAAGGAAAATCCAGAGTTTGATTTTGGCAATGAAACACTAAAAATAAAAATCAGTGGGGATGGAGCTAAAATGACACAGAAATCTAATTACATTCTTCTCTCTTGTGCACTACTCCAGAAACAAGACGAAGTTATGTCTGCCAAAGGAAATCATACCATTGCAGTAGTCAATGGTAGTGAAAAGTATGAAACACTACAGGTATCTTTCAAGACTACATTTTCAGAAATAAATTCTCTGATTGACAAAGGCACTATTAGTGTTGATGGTCAAGAAGTTAAGCTTGAGTTTTTTCTAGGAGGGGACTATAAATTTCTACTGACAGTCATGGGACTTAAGGGGGCTACATCTTTATATGCCTGCCTATGGTGTAAAATCCATAAAGACAAAAGGTGGGAAACAGACAAGCATTTCCATCACTTTAATTCACCACCAATGATGAGAACACTATTGGAAATTAAGGAGCTGGTGAAGAAAGGAAAAGGTGATTACTGCTGTGTGAAGGAACCACTTTTGAACATAGACCTTGACCATGTCATTGTAGATGAGTTACACCTGCTAGTACGTGTAATGGATGTGATGCTAGACAACATTATCACTGAAGTCATTGACTGGGATAAGATTGAAGATTTCGAAAAATCATCCAAAGAGCCTCAAGGCATCCATTTGAAAAAGCTCGTGAGTGAGATCAGATCCTATGGTGTGGGTTTTGATGTTTGGGAACTCCGAAATCCAGCTGACAATAAAGGCACTGGAAAGTATGAATTTACAAGTCTGTTTGGAAACGACAAGAAGAAAATTCTCTCCTTGCTACCAGAAAATCTCTGTAAAGTGCTGCAGCCAAATACCTGCACTGAAATATCCAAGGTGTGGAGTGATTTCAGAAGTTTGTATGAAGACATAAATTCCTGGTCCTCAGACAAATCTGTTGACACTTTTTGGCACAAGGCACAAAACTGGTTGGAGACCTTTATTTCTCTCAGAGGAAAGAGAATTGGCTATGAAAGAAAGAGAATTACTCCATATATGCATGTACTTTTTGCTCATGTCCCTTATTTCCTCCATACACATAAATCTCTAAAAGTATTCACTGGTCAAGGAGTTGAGAAAAACAATGACTCAGCAAGGAATGTAGTGCTTCGAAAATCAAACCACTTTGACTCAGTTGGAGATATTCTTAGACTTGAAAACAGACAATGGCTTCTAAGAGAAAGAGAAAGAGCAAGCAGAAAGTACACAAAACACAATTCTCAATACTGGGAGCAAGAAATCAGTGTCAAGCGTGTGGGTAAAAAGAGACAACCTGAAGCAAACATACCCAACATGGAAAGCAACAACTCACCAGACACATCTACATCACAAGTTCAGAATGAACAACCCCAAGCAAGAAATGGCACAGATCATGAAAGGCCGGGAAATAAAAGAAAAAGGCATATAGACGATGGGGGAAAAGGAAACAGAAAAGGGAAAGGAAAGGGTAAACAAACAAAACAGAAAAAAAAAAGAGTCTAGCCTGAGCAGCTACAAAGCATGCACATAAACAGAGGAATCTTCAAAATATAAACAAATATAAACAACAATTTCAAAGCCTTTATGTAACTTTCTGACTTGACATAACAACATAATTTCTTAGAAGCAGGGTTATTAATGCGCTTAATAAGCAGGGTATTAGCTTGTACCTAAACCCATCTAAAAGCATGCATTCACATTCTCAGTTTCAATCACAATACTGCAATTGAGCGCTTGTTAAAACTTAAACTTACTTTTTCGAGATGGTATCTGGGCTTAGGTACAAGCTTCCCCTCCACAAGTTTATGTGTCTGTGGTCCCAAGCTCACAAAAGGTTTTGCTCTAATTGGAAATATGACTTGTGTGCCATCTCCAAGGTTGTCTATGTAAGAGTCCCAGTCGGGACATTCTTTTAAAAAAGAACAGCGGTTAAAGTCAGTCTTCTCTAACAAAGTACAACCAGATTTTGTGCTGGGTCTTCCTCGTCCTCTAAAAATATAATTAAAGACATCATGTCTAATTTCTACTACAGTTGCAAATTAATAATTTCTTTGTTGAATTGAATCATAACTCTTAACAGTGTTTCTGAGACAATTCAACCTTTTGGAGGAAACATAGATTGCATCATGTAAACACTTAATGTACTGTCTTGCTTAATGCCAACTCCATGATTCAGAAGTTAAATAAATCTGCTTTTTTCATAGTGTACCTGTCCCATTAAAGGTGTTGTGAAAAGAGGTGTGGTTGTAGACACAGTTGCAATGTGGGTACCATCACTAATGCCTAATTACCAGGTGTTTGATTAAAAGGCATGGGAAATTAGAAGCCCACGCCATGCAAACCTCGGCTTTGAGGGAAACAGAAGGCTATATAGCATCCAAGAACAATAGAAGGGGTGTGTGAAGGCCCCTTCATGAAGTAACAAAGGACATAAAATTAAACCAAATTAATTCATTAATGAAAGTGACCTCATCATTAAGGCATTTAAAAACACCTCATAATTTTCAGTTTGTTTAAAGACCTAGATGCTGTCCTGATACCTTCAGACACGTTTTTATGGTAATGAAGCATGTAAAGGACATTTTGTTAATTGAACTTAGATAGAAATGGAAGGACTACGTTGCTATAAGTGCCTCCTTTGCCCGAGCTCTTTCTTGAACTATAAGCATTTGCATCATCATGTGTCTTATGGGCATCACAGTCCAAGAAAAACTGCATACTATGGGGCGTGCAATAAGACGTTCAAGTCATTGCCATCCCTAATCGTACATACTCTGTACTACTGCGAGCCAAGACCTGAGTGTCTCACGTATTTGATTGATGAGCTGTTCTGAAAGATACACTGAGTTTAGATTTCATTTATATTAACTTTTATGTTGGTGCCAGTGTTAAAATATTTTACTCTTTTAAATTTTCCAGGAATAACCCTAAAGGCAGTCAGGCCTGATTTGATAATCCCAATGATAATGATTAATTGCATTACAGTGACTCATTTTCCAGTTATGGGGGATGTTAAACTATGAATGCTATGAGGGATCTAATCCCAATGAAGCCCCTTTTAACGATAAATAAACATCAGCAACTCTCTGAGCTTGTCCTGGAGTAATATGAAATATATCTTATGATCGATATTCGCAGCTTGAAACATGTCTAAATAATGGATCTCCTGCTTTTCATAAATTTTGGATACGGGCGCTTCTTTGCAGGAAAATATAATAAAGCGTACAAGGCAACGGCAGCATAATAGTCCCAGTGGAGTTTAATATCAAATTGGCTTTTTACATTTTGCTCAGCCATTTTGTGCTCCCAGAGGTTGAATTTGTCTTTGTATGTAAAACAGGTACAGGGAACTAAATCAGAAAAATTTACAAAAGAAAGGAATGATCTTGTAAACTAAACAATAACAAACTGAGTGAGAATCAGTCAAACAAACTTTAATGACCATCAATTCCATAAGTTTAGCAGTGCAGATGGCAATTCTACAAGAAAAAAAGAAAGAAAATAATGAAAAATAATTTACAAGTGTTTAAATGAAATATTTGTTTACAAATAAAATTTTTATGTCCTTACCTGAAAAGGATTGTTAATAAATTAATTAATAACTTTTACTCATGTATGGGTAATAATCAATTCAGGACAGGGTGAGTGGTCAGGGGCAATTTTTTGTACCCCTAGTAGAGCACATTGCTGATCATGTCGGGATGTAGAGTTATGTGTCATTCTTCATTGTGAAAGAACATGGAAAATTTGCTTTGAGCAAGGTAATAATTTTTCTTGTCTTTTCTTTGCTATAATGTCTTCCAATTTGCCCCAGGTTCTGGTTTGGGGTCACGTTCTAAAGGCTTCATGCTGATTTAGAGTGGGGTTTAAAGCTACAGCCTTGCAGCGATTTTGATCTGGAAAGCTGTGCACATGTTAGCTTGTTTGGTCATGGCACCCGCACTGTCCTTAAGCTTTGGTCTTACAATCTTCATGTTGTTTCTTGCTCACCCCCGCATATAGTTATCCTAGAAATTGGTACCAATGACCTTTCTACTGAGGAGCCCTCGCTTGTAGCAGCTTCCATCCAAGTTTTGGCTTGTTTTCTACACAATCTCTTTTTGGTAAAGGTGATGTGTGTCTGCCATGTCATCCCGTGTTGTTTGCCACGTGTCTTCAACGACAAGGTTGCCACCTGCAATGAGTTAGTTTGTTCCCTTTTGGAGCTCCTTCCTTACCTTTTTTGTTGGTTTCACAAGGGGCGTTTCTATCATAAGGCTGGAAAATTATTGTTAGCTGATGGGGTTTACGCTAATCATGTAGGACAGTATTGTTTGTATCATAGTTATCGTGGCACCATTTTGAAGGCTTTGAATTTACTTTGACCTTTTAATAAGCTATTACCTTTCCTATTTTATTTAAGTGCGTGTTTATTCCATTGTTTTAAGTTATTTTATATAGGTCATGCTTCTGCGGCCATGATATCATGTGCCATGCTCGACTCCCTTTATTGTTTCGAACCCCTTTTGTTTTTAAGTGCTTGGGCTTCAATCGAAGTTTATTGTTCGAGGGTTTATGTTCCATTGAAGGATTCTTTCCTAGTTTATGTTATGGCAAGGGGTTCGATCCTCACTCATAATGTTGGATTGAAGCCCAAGAATTAACAAGTGAGGATCGAAGTCCTCAAATAAAATTATCTTGGATCAAAGCCCAAGAATTAACAAGTGAGGATCAAAGTCCTCAGATAAAATTATCTTGGATCAAAGCCCAAGAAATATAAGTGAAAAGTGAGGATCTAAGTTCTTAGAATAAAATAATCTTGGATCTACAAGCCTGAAACAGAACGACCAAGGAATTTCGGCATTGACTGGAAAGAAACGCGAAGAAAATGCGACCTCTGGTTCACTGCAATCAATTGGCCCGATTCCTGTAGTTCAAGCCGAAAATGTACCTTCAACCTTGGATTCTGGAAATGACCAAAATCTTCAAGTGCCTGGAACCTTAATGCCACCTGGAATGCAATTGCCACATGGTCTGTCGTACAATCAAGCTGGAAATACGCAAGAACCGGGGAGTCCAGGTACAGCTTTTCAATTGCCTACTAACTTAAACACAAATGCCACAGCCTTTCAGCCTAAGGCTAAGTTACCTAAGCTTGTTCTACCGAAATTCAGGAGATATTATGCAATGGCAGAGCTTTTGGGATAGCTTTAGCAGCACAATCCACACTAACCCACAATTGAGCCAAATAGATAAATTCAACCACTTGCATTCATTGTTGAAGGGTCAAGCTGCACATGCTATACAACGGTTGACTCGAACAGATGCGAACTACAACTTGGCAACTGAATTGTTGCAAAATTGTTTTGGCAAGACCCAGAACATTATCTCAACATGCATGGATGAGCTGCTTAAAATTCCTGTGTGTTCAGGAGATAAGGCTTCACAACTCCGGTTCGTATACAACAAGATTAGCATTAACATACGAGAGTAAGCGTCACGGGGAGTGAATTCTACTAAGTATGGAAGCTTATTGATTCCAGTAATCATGTCCAAATTACCACAAGAAGTGCAAATTCAAGTTGTGAAAACACCGCTCAAGAGGTATGGGAAATTTCAGAGTTATTGGATGTCATCCAACAGGAAGTTGAGGCTCAAGAGATTAGCGCAGGTGTCAAAACAAATGTGAACACTATGGAGAAACCAAAACAATCACAGTTGAAATTAGCCCCGTCGTCTGTAGCTCTAGTCGCTGAAGGAGGCACGCAACCTCCATCAATGTCAGGAAATTGAATCAGATGCGTTTATTGTCGTGGTGATCATTATTCGGCTTCTTGTGAATGTGTGACTGACCCGCAAGCTCATTTCGAAATTCTTCAGAGGGATCGCAGATGTTTTGTTTGCTTAAGATCCGGTCATCGTGGTAATTCGTGTAACAAGAGCTGCCAACATTGCCAAGGGAACCATTTTCAGTCCATCTGCCACCAAATTCTGTCATCGAAGGATTCGTCATCTGCCCCAAATGAGAATTTGCTTGCATGTGACATGCAAACACGACCCTTACAAGCCAAGCACCAGAGAGTCCATTACACCCGAGCACTGCAACGACTGCTAGCTCTGAAGTAAAGGGAACTGTTTTACTGCAAACCGCAACAGCAATGGCAACTAACGAAGATGGGTCTAAGTCCACAAGGGTGAAAATATTATTCGATAGCGGAAGCCAGAGATCTTATGTTACCGATAGTCTGAAGTCCGTGAAATCAGAATTGCTTCATCTCAACACAACTGGCAAGAAAAACTTTCAAAAAACAAAAATGCGATGTAAACTTGAAGCTTGAAGACCACAACAACGAGGCAGGTCACATCTACATACTTGATGAATGCATTAAATGCTGAATACTCGCAATCAGGGTCCACAAAGAAAGTACAAGAAACAGCTGTAATGGCTCATTTCAATCAATATGTTGAAGAAACAGAAGACAGTTGTGAGTAACTTATTATCTCAAATCGGCCAGTTAATGCAAAAATTGCAATTTCAAAATGAGTGTATATTCCTTAATAGCAATTTTAATCTGAACAGCAATTCTTCCAAGAGTGGTGCTTAGACTATCTCCAAATCTTTAGGATGCCAAAGTGAGTCAGGGTTTCCTATAAAAGTTTACTTTTGGAGAAAATAATAAATGTTAGCGATTTTTTTTTTAAAGAAAATACCATATATGGGGATATGCTGCCAGGACATGGCCATCATTCTCCAAGAGCTAACAGCTAATACTCCCCCAAAAAAGGCCAGGGATCTCATGTGTACCATTTGCAGATTGTTACCACTGAGGGTTCTTTAACCCGAAATGACTGCTGCTAGAGCTGTCCTGGTACCTTTTAGGAGCCTTTAAGTTTATGGATGTAAAAAATGAAAGTAACTGTAAAGGTTTTTTGTCTTGCAAATAGCTTTTGTTTCTGAATTATTCCCTTTTAAACAGTAATGCCAGTGTTTTTTTTAATTTGTGCCTCTTAGGAGGCAACACCTACTAAATGAGAGTCTGGTACCTCTGAGGTGAAATGAAGTTGCTGTTGTTGTTTTTGTTGTTTTAGGGGTGTTTTTAAAATTTTCAACAACCACACCTGCAATTTTTATAGGGGGTAACGTCCCTCTCCCGGAGTTAGTATATCTCATTTTGTGTTTCACTCATAATCTAAAGAGTGAAAAGAGACCTATCATAAACCAGTACTGATAGATTTGTGGCTAATTGTTAGTATAAACTAGTACTGATAGCTTTTTATATTTTGTCTTATTGTACAGGGGACAATGAGTCTACCAACAGCCCTGTGAGTGTTAAAGATATTTTCCACTTTCTTACTGGGAAAACCACAAGGCCAATTTTACCCTCAGAGAAGAACAGTTTTGGCATAACAGTAAAATTCATTCATTGCAGCACTAACCACCAAATTTGTTTCCCAACAGTTTCTACTTGCACCCTTTGGGTACAGTTACCGGTGGCTCACATGACCACGTACAGTGATTTTAAATTTAATATGGACACTACAATAACACACGAAAAGACCTTTGGCAGAGTTTAGATGACCTTTTATTGTCTCCAAGTGTTGGCCAAAGCCATTTCCGACAGAATGTTCAAGTGTTAATTAGTAATATGGTGTCAACAAATTTGTTAAAATTCTGTAACTTGCAAGCAGCCTGTTGTTTGGATTACATGCATTTGTCATTGAAGATGGGTTGTTCAAAATTCTCAGTGTATCTCAGACATAGATGCAGGAATGAAACATAGTAAATGAACATGCAAATTTGTTTGCATTACACTAGGAAGGTGAAACGGTACCCATATCCCATTGAAGAGGATGCCCCTCACCATTTTATGGTGAGAAATGATTGTGTTGTTCCAGATAATATCCATACTCCTCCCGCAGAGGTTTATTGTTGGTTTGACCCCAGCCTTCCAGATATTCCAGTTTTGGTTCAAACTTTTTTCTTTGAAGATTTTGGATTTGGAAAGTCCCCTCCCCTATGGCTTTCCAAGGCCTTAAGGTGAGTAGGAATATTTTCTGGTACCCCACAATATGTTATTTGGCTGGTAGCAGTGCACAAACTATTATGTTCTTGCCTCCTTCCTCTCTCAAAGGAGTCCTTAGCAAAGTGTTTTCCCTGGTCACAGAACATGAGAAATTTAGGGTTCACCTGTTGCGAACTTGATTAGCTTCTCAAAAAGAATTCCTGCTTCCAGAATGCTTGTGGAGTGGGATAAGCTATTTTTTTCCATGACGTATTGAAAATACTCGCAGAAAACTGGGTTGGTTTCATCATCTTCATTATCGAATCCTTCAAACCTATTTTCCATTTCTGTAATCTTGGTGGGGATACTAGAACTTAGCAGTCGCTGTGTCCAAAATCCTCGGGCAGGAAGCACATCATGTCGGGAACACCGGAAACAGTGGCATGCTTTGACTTCCTGATCTGGTCACTGTTGCAATATTCCTTTACCTTATCCAGATCAGTCTGGAGCAGATCAGCAAAACAAAACCAAGTAGCCTCTTTATGCAAGTCACTGGTCAGATTGAGAATATCTGATTCATGAAGGTCTTGAAAGAAGTCGATCCACCAACTTGAATGTTGTTTCCTGTAATGTGACCATTGACATTCAATATGCTGATTCCTAGTGCTCGATACATACTTGTGAGACTTGGATCCTGCATATTCATCCAATCCTTGAGCCCTCAAATAGCACTGTATTCCAGCAACCAGACCGTTTTCAGTGTTGGGGTCAGTATAGACGCGTATTGGGCATCCGTGTGCTGCTTTCACATGCTTGATGAAATAGCTTGCTAAACACTTTGGATTTTTGTTCGATCGTTGGACCTCGAGCCAAATAATTCTTTGGCTAAAGCCGTTGACACAGCCGTGAATGGAAAAGCCAACCGGCTTTAGTTTATCATGCTCGTCCATGTGCCAGCAGAAGTTGGATCCAGGTGACACATACATCCTGCGCTGAAGGCAACGGCTCCTGTGTTCCACTTCCCTAGGATTGACCTCCCTTAATAATGACTCGACTAATTGCCGAGGAACATTAATCCGGTGTTTGAGATGCAAGACATGCCACATAGTCCTGTAGCCATTAAGGCTATCAGGACCAGTGCATATTTCTTGTAAAATGAGATTCCGGACGCATTCCTTGAGCTCCTCGTCTACTTTTCACGTCTCTTAAATGCGGGGGCTTGGTATTAATAGGGCTCCCCCGGACCAATTAAATTTAGATAAGAAATTTCTAATATGGCGGCCGCTGTGCCGTTGGAAGGCGAGAATCAACTTTGCTCATATCCTTCGCCAAATATGATATTTATCCATTAATAATAAAAGCTAACTTCAAAACTGAGTGGTTGTCTTTTATTCATGGTTTACATACAGAACATTTGGCGTATTTGACCATAAGACTTCAAGAAGATTACCTTTGATTGCGTGCCATTTGTTTGAAAATCCCCTCTTCAGTTCCCAGGCTTTTCCTTTGTACAAACTTGCTATGTTCTTTTGCTTCTTACTATTGGATAGTTTAGTATTTTATAGATATAAGAAGCTCTGTGATTGGTACTTTTAGTGGCGCAAAATTCCCGGAAAGTTTGAATAAATTTGGAGGGATTTTGCTTGTAAACAAAACCGTTCGCGATCTAAGAAGATGTTGGGTTTTGGTGAGCCTTGTGCGAAGAAAGCCAAGTGTGATCAGCAGAAAGTATATAATGAGAAACAAAAGGAAAAACCTCGAAAGCCTCAATTTAGTTTAAATTTTCAGTTCCGGATCTGCGAAGAGGACGAGATGAGAGCCACAAATGAAAGATTCGTGCAGCTACGCAATATGGCGAATTTGCGATCTGGGCAGACAAATGCTGATTTCCTGATAGCTCTTATGGATCGGTATGAGGGATTAACGGGGGAAACTGCAAAGGAAATGCACTCGGTTGAAGTGCAGGCAAATTCTACAGTCTGTTTTTGAGCTTTATACTCAACGAGAAGTGAAAACAATCGACTTCCAGTGCCAGTGGCCGTGTGGGGAAGCACCTCTTTATAAGCAGATTCTGTCTCCAGCTCGCGAGGCAGAAAGTTTTTTATCTGTGGGCAGGATAGCCTCACTCTGTTGCTCCAGGAAACTGCTGCAGGATGTACCTGTGGATCGCAATACGTGTGTGATGGCAGTGCAAGTATAAATATGGATGGTCATGTCTTGAGGGTGGAGTTGCGTTGTAAGAACGGGCACAAGGTGAAGTGGGCCAGCTCGTCTATACTTGGCAACAAGTACACTGCTAACTGCAGGTAAGACAAATCATATTTTAATGCTTCAGTCGTAGTCTTTCAATAGTTACGTATCGTACAATATTTAGATTTAGTAATTATTATTCCCTTCTTGAGGTAGCCATTGTTTTTGGTCAGATATGCATTTATCATCAGGCATGGTGTTTGTTTTACACCTGTGAGTCACAAAACTACACATAAACCTGACAAAATGTCTTCTGTGCATCAGGTGGTGCACGTATGTATACTGTATTGTTGCCATTTTTCCATCCCCATATTCTAGAGTGGTTCATGGTTTTACAAGCTCTGGCATGCTGGAAAGCCAGTATCAAGGCTTCGCAGAGGCTGCAAGGCTTGGCAGTGTTGGTGATAAGTATATCGATTATGGTGAGCTCATGAAGTAGCAGTTCATTCTTGCTTGCTTCATATTATCTAGAGCAAAACATATCACACCTTTGTAAATGAGTGCCCCTTTATCTATGTTGAATTGAACCTTCCAAAATGCATGCACATTCAAGGCAGGAGATCTACCATACCCCCATGTTTTACGTTTCCAGAGTTAACTATAATTATTTCTTAGTGAATTATCTTTGCTCAGATGTGGCACTTAGACATTTTTTCCTCTGTCTTTTTTGTCACCTTTCTTTGCCTCTGACAAAATCATGGAATGTTTATTTTGTAGTGTATGACACCATGGGCTATACACAGACTGTGAACAATACTGCTAATGCATCGACGTTGGATAGGATACGAGAAGTCGAGAACACCAATTCATATCAGCAAAGGAATGGAGTGGTAATTCTGTGTAGCAAATAGAACAATATAACTGATTCATTATAATTATGTACTTGCAATTGTATACGTCCATATGCAGACACTTTTACTACAATAATTATTGCAAGTAATGATATCTTTGGTGTTTGCTTATTCAATAGACTGTCATAACTGACTGCCGACATGACTCGACAGCTAATGCCTACCATTCAACAATGGCAATGATATCTTATGAGTAAGTGCAGGCAGATCAAATTTTCCAGACATATCACTAACACTTTTTGGCATTGTTTTTATGTATAAATCTTAGCATGTTTTGTTTTTCCTTTTTTTGGGACAGGACCCAACATGTGGTAGCTGTCCAGACTGTTACCAAAGCAGAGTTCCGCAGCTTCCAAACACATGAGTTCGAGGCAATGCAGAAAATTATCCCTGCCATTCAAGCAAAAGGTTATTCAACTGTACCAGTTATATGGATCCAGATGTTCTCTAGGTTAACAATTCTCCCAGTTGTAAATTATGTTATTAATTTTACATCTTTTAGGACTCACTGTGATAGAGGTGGCACATGATTTTGTACCAAAAATAAAGAATTGGCTGGCGACACAGAACATCCAGAATTCTTTTGATACTGGGCATGGTAAGGAATCACCTAAATAATGTCACTGTATGATGGCATGTACTTATTTTAAACACCGATAATCTGTACTCTCTACCAGCAAAAAATTATTTTCTCTACTTTTGTTGTTGCCTCATAGGAACTAAGGGAGTGGCAAAGGCAAGACAAGCATATGTATACGTGTAATCCATTATTCCTTTCTGGAAAATTAATCCAGCTGTCTGTTAGAGAAAAAATTATACAAGGCAGGTTCTATGCCAGTGATTTTCATTTATTCTCTTAGGCACAGTTGCTCTGCAGCAGTATAAACTTATTTTTTGTCAAATTAATACCATTTCAATTTGCAGAGGCCAGTGTTAAACGCCACTTCTATTATTCAATGAAAAACTGTACCAGTGCAGATGACCTAAGGGGGAGGCTGCTGACAATAGTTGATAACTATCAGGTATTAAACCAGTCATCTCAATATGACTGAGGTTCAATGATTGCTATTAACTTGAGTGTAAATAAGGATGGCTATGAAATATCTAAATTTTCAACCTAACTACTAGTTAATGCTGATATAAAATTTAAATGTGGAAAACTGAACCATAAACCTTTCACAATTGCAGGGCAATCATGGTGGCTGTGATCCAGAATCTAAATGTAAGCAACCTGGGTACCAGTGCAGCAAAGTGAAAATCTCTAATCAAGGAGCAGTAGCCACCCTACGGAGATTCATTTTGGACTCTAAGGTGTACAAGCTGGCTGAGGACTACTACTTGGTAAATTAGCATTCAGTGGGTATTATTCTTGGTTTGTTCACCATCACCTCACTTCAAAGAAACTTCTCATTATTTAGGGGAAATAACATTAATGGATATCAATAACCCAGAAGCAACTGTTTATATGATTATTATATTTTTCAAATTGTAGTGCTGCGAAACCTACTGGGTGGAATCATTTAATAATTGCATCCTTATCTACTGCCCAAAGAGAATTCACTTTGCTGACCGTACTTTTAACATGCACATTGTACTAGCAGTAATGGACTGGGTAAGCAAAAGACAGTATTTTCCCTCTCTGACAGGATTACCATATGCAAATGTCAGTTAATTTAATGTAAACTTTATGGTCTTTTTCCCTTATATACTGATGTGGATATGTCATTGCAGAATGAAAACGTCGACAGAGAAGCGACATCAGTGAGTTTGTTTCAAGATGTGCGCTGGCCAACCCGCAGAACAGGCCACAGAAATCTCCGTCCAAAAACCTTCATCAGGGAGGCTGTCTGGGCCACCTTTTTCCAGTTGAACTACTGAGTGAATCCCTTTGGTGGATCAGGGTAGATCACAAAACCAACGGCTCCTTTCGGAGCCAACAAATTTAATAAAAGTCATCACCAACAGTCTGCCCCTAAAACTGAACTCTTTGAACTTGAACCTAATACTATTTGAGTGCCATGATTTATCCTGTTTATTGACTTTTGTATTGTGGCTTTGCAACACTTGGTGTTCACTAAAAATTTCAGTATTTGGCTCTATACTGCTGTAGAGCCCCTTATTTGCATGTTGTAGGGAACAGCAAATAAACATTGATGTTAGTGGAGCAAACTTCAAGTGAGCCTGGATTGAATGTATCTTTTTTCCACAAATGCCACTCACAATTGAAATGTACTGGTTAGCTACACAAAAAGATATATGAAAGACTGGTGTCAACAATTCTATACAGATAAGAAACTTTCCAAACCCACCAAATTAAAGGTATCAAAAGACCAGAAATATAACAATGCATCAACGTCATGAGCATCCAAAGTTATTCTTTTGCTTGTGGCTTGCCATGGTAACATGAGATCAGAACTGCAGTAGAGGAGACTTTTCAGTAGTCCGAAGGATAGGGATTTGTGTTCCAGAGCCCAGATATCAAGACAGGTTTGTATTGAGTTTGAACTGATATACACAAATTGAAAAATAAAATAAATCATGAGAATAAAAGTCAAAATATTGTTACCTGGGTTGGTTCTCACCTGCTTTCTAAACCATAGTTTGATACACTGAGCCTTGGTATATTATACAAGATAAATAAGAGGTAAACCAACTTCTTTCTGAGGGGATTAAAGGGGTGATTAATTATGAATGTGAAAGACTGACTCAATCGAAACTTAGACTTTAAGCAAACCAAATAAAGTAAATTCTTTTATCAACACAGCTAAAAGAAAAACAACTGAGAGAATCACTTCCTTCCCTTCAGAAACCGACTGGTTCACCTCTTATGCCCTTTTATGCCCCATATATGGCACACCTGGTGGGTTTGGATACTGCTTTCGTGTGTCTTCCAGGACACACTGGGGCATTAACTCTCACAGTTCGACTTCACTGAGGCCAGCTGAGGTCTTTCGATGGATATATAACTCGTGTTGCCACAAACCCCTATCGTTCAAACTTTTCCAAAACTTTCTATAATTTTTTAGACGCTTGACATGATTTGTTATGTCAGGAGCACAGGATCCCTGTATCCTAGTCACCTCACTGGCAGTGATACAGGGCCCCATTAGGCAATGTTGACAAGGTGGATGGTCTTCTAAACCACCCAGCACACTGTCAGCCCATGTATCCCCATGGCCAGCTGCTCCTGATGCAATTGGAGGAGCTAGTGTTTCTTGTACTGGGTGTCCAGGTAAACCCATGCTTTCATCTTGTCTTGCAGGCACAGTTCCTAATCAAGAGAGTCAAGATCATTTCAAGAAAAATAAAATCGAGCACTTTTTTACATGTTTGAAACAACTTTGAAAACATACATAAATAACATCAGGAAATCAGTCCATTATCCTATCCCATAAGACTACTGTTTATAGCCAAAATGCTCAATTGTAACAGTGTTATAGTTCCAGTCTAGAAATATATATCTCTCACTAAACGAGTTTTTTTCGCTCTACCTAGTTACGGTACTACATAACTCACTATTGCACTATTATGTGTATTCAAGTTTTACAAGTAAATTTGTTCGATTGAATGCACGAACTTTCTGGAACAACACTTGCATAATGTCAATAACGAAACCCTGGAAAATATAGTTCAGCTTATTTACAAAACAACATTTCTGAGGGCATACTGTACAGTAAATAAGAGTTGCTATAAATTTACAATGACAATAATTTAATATACAGCAGTACTCACTTGAATGCGACGGTCGCGAAACGCGTCTGTGGCTAACATATCGCCATTCTTGTGGTAATTGCGCCGACATTACGGCTTCCACTCTCCCCACTTCGTTCTCGGGTACTTCGACCAAAACCTTGCATTGCAGGTACCACAGTTTAACCTAGACGACTGACAGCAAGTTAAGAAACAACAAGCAGCAGTTGTACTTACTTGAACACAGATCATTTTCAGTCGGTGAAGATATGCAGGGAAGACTTGAGGAAAAATATAAATTCACTGATCGACGAACACGATGCTCGCTACGAAAACAAGTGTGCTACACCCAATCTTTTGCCTTTGGTTAGCCATTACTTCATCAAAGACCAATAGAAACAGTTTTTTTAAATGTATTCTTTATTTTGACCAATAGTCAAGTACAATATATCGTCCTATCCCAATTTGTTCTTGCGACGCGCGGAATAATTCAAAATCTGGTCCACCATGTTTCTAGCTTAATAGTCAACTAATGAAAATCTTCCTAAGGAAGATTTCCTTACAGTGACTCCCCACGTTTAAGTCCTTAGTCTTTCAACCTTCGCTTAAGAGTTCGCTGATTCCTTGTAATATTATGTTGCTTCTCCAACATCAGAGTAATATGCCTATACGTAAGACCTCTGTAAAAGTAATGCGTAATAACATCTCTTTCTGACCCACAAGGTAAATCGCCGTGTCGAGTTGTTTCAGCTGATTCGTCTTTGCTGGAGCTGCTCGAGTTTCCGCTGGACGCCATATTTATTAAACTCTATCTTCGAAAAAAGGGTGCGAATCTTAGAGCTTACTACTAGGTCTCAGGCCTTCTCGTTGAAATGCATGCACATAGTTTATTTCCCTTTCATTTGTGGCGTGCGGTTAACTTTTGTTTGCAGTGATCATTTTGCTTTCATTTGCAGTGTGCGTTCAGTTTTTTTGCTCTGAGATTTTTTTTTTACTTTATTTGGGGATTGATTTTGCTTTCATTTGCAGTCTGCAATCCACTTTCATTTGCAGTGTGCGTTTAATTTTTTGGCAGTGTGCATGCGTTAATTATAGGAGTGCATTTGATCTTTCATTGGCAGTGCTGGTTTGACTTCATTCGCAGTATCTTTGATTTAGTTTGCAGTGATATTTTTTGTTATTTTGTGTCTTTTAAGTTGTCGCTAATGGACCACTGTATACTTAGACTTAGAACAGCTATTCTTCCTGGTAGTTTTCCTAGACTATACTTAGACTTAGAAAAGCTATTCTTCCTAGTAGTTTTCCATTAACTTGCACCTTTTGCCCGTGCTCTCGCATTTGACTCAAGGCCATCATATACCAAGAAAACTATTGTAATGTTGGGTGTGTAATTAGATGTTCCTCTCTTTGCTATGCCTGATGGCAGACTCTGTATTATTCAGAGGAAGGGCCAAATGCCTTCACCATGTGACAGACCCTGTATTTTATAACTTTCCTCCTTGTTGCCATGTAATTGCCACTATTAAAGTATTCGGTCGTAATGACAGAGTGTTTGAATTAGCAACGTTGAAAAATAAGAAAATAACTGGACTTCTGTTGGGTATATGGCAGGGCTCCACTGTATTTTTAACTATATTCCAGTTACTTTGTTGTCTCAGCTTTCGTGCTGAATCTGATGGCTGATGAAATATAAAAAAAGACTAAATGTTACAAAGGTAGTATGTGATGCGGTAGATGTCAAGTTTCACAAACGTTCATAATTAATCAATGACCTGTGATTAAACTTACAATGTTTTCAGTGTTTCCTTCCCCACATAAAGCTGGGTCAAAGTTACGGGGACTTGTTTCCTGATCACTCTCCTTAAGACTTACCATTAGAACCTTGATGTAATGTGTGGTGAGCCTCAATGTGCTGATTTTTGACAAATTCGTAAAGTGCAGCAAATGCATTGAGCATAGATATTGTGGAGCGTTTGCTTACTGTACCTGAACATGTACGTATCTTAGGAGTGGTTTTCTCAGAGGCCATCTTACTGGGTTAAGTTGAATTGAGCTATTTTATTTCATCATGTTCATCACACCTCGAACTGGTAATTGGTCAAAAGGGAGTTGGTTGTTATCCCATGCCCAGCCAACGGCCTTGGGTCACATACAATGAAATGCGCATTTCATTGCTGCTTGTTTTGAGAACATACATTAGTAGACATGCAGAGCAACCGGTTTCCAAGAATGTGCAGGCCTGTCATCATTTGAAAGGCCGCGTGCAAGAACGTCCTGTAGATTTTTCGGCCATTTTTGAAAGTGCGTAAAACTAGCTGAATTTTGGCATGTGGGCTTCGTTTCACCTGAGAAACATTGCTCTGAAGTTTTTTTCACTGGGTTGCTTTTCGTTCTCGAGAAATAATGTATGCAAAAAAGGCACACAGGTTGGAAAAACCGAGTGGTTTATTGCATACGCAATATCTCGAGAAGGAAGCGAACTTTAGCGCGAAAACTACGGGACATTGCTTATCATACCTGAACGAAACTGCATGCGAAATTTGGAGCGTTTTCGACAAAGTTAACCTTTGATTAAAATACCTGACGCCCTTTTCCCGCCGAGTCCCTCAAATAAACGAAGCCGGGCCTTTGTTATGATAAACAGAGCCGATCCTTTGTTATAATAGCCAAGCCAAGCCTTTTTTATAAGTCAAAGTCTTGCCTCGGTTTATTATAACAAAGGATCGGCCCGCCGCGACCGCAAGGACTTTGATTTTACTTAGAAACCAGCAAAATATCAATTTCACGCAGCTTATATAAGCTCAAATTTGTTGATTTCAGGTCAAAAGTGCTTAAAATGTTGACTCATGTTAACGCGCGGCGGCAAGGATGTTGATTTCTCTTAGAAAGCAGCAAAATGTCAATTTTACGCAACGTAAAAGCTCAAAAATGTTGATTTTAGGTCATAAAAGGTTTAAATGTTGATTTCATGTTAACCCGTGACGGTAGGGATGTTGATTTCACTTAGAAAACAGCAAAATGTTAACTTTACGCAGTGTATCAACTCAAAAATGTTGATTTCAGGTCTAAATAGGTAAAAATGCTGATTTCACGTTAACGCGTCACAGCAAGGATGTTGATTTCACTTAGAAAACAGCAAAATGTTAATTTCACGCAACGTATAAGCTCAAAAATGTTAATTTCAGGTCTAAATAGGTAAAAATGCTGATTTTACGTTAACGCATGATGGCAAGGATGTTGATTTCACTTAGAAAACAGCAAAATGTTGATTTCACGCTGCGTATAAGCTCAAAAATGTTGATTTCAGGTCTAAATAGGTAAAAATGCTGATTTTACGTTAGCGCGTGACGGCAAGGATGTTGATTTCACTTAGAAAACAGCAAAATGTTGATTTCACTCAGTGTATAAGCTCAAAAATGTTGATTTCAGGTCTAAATAGGTAAAAATGCTGATTTCACGTTAACACGTGACAGCAAGGATGTTCATTTCACTTAGAAAACAGCAAAATGTTCATTTCACGCAACTTATAAGCTAAAAATTGTCGATCTCAGGTCTAAATAGGTAAAAATGTTGATTTCATGTTAACGCGTGACGGCAAGGATGTTGATTTCACTTAGAGAACAGCAAAATGTTCATTTCATGCAACTTATAAGCTAAAAATTGTTAATTTCAGGTCTAAATAGGTAAAAATGCTGATTTGATGTTAACACGTGACGGCAAGGATGTTGATTTCACTTAGGAAACAGCAAAATGTTGATTTCACGCTGCGTATAAGCTCAAAAATGTTGATTTCAGGTCTAAATAGGTAAAAATGCTGATTTCACGTTAACGCGTGACGGCAAGGATGTTGATTTCACTTAGAAAACAGCAAAATGTTAATTTCACGCAACGTATAAGCTCAAAAATGTTGATTTCAGGTTTAAATAGGTAAAATATGGCAGCCGGAAAATAGTGTTAACATCTGGAACTTACTTTGGTTATCTGGGACAATGATTATCTGCACTGAACAAATAAACATGAAATAAGCACTTTTCTAAATACAGCAACGTCTTAAATGGCTAAAAATCACGAGATAAATACATATTTTTCGACAAACGCGATCGTAGCTTTATGTCACGCACCGCCTAACAGATTAACAAATTAACCCGTCTGCGCAAAGTACGGGTCTCCATACATCTGCAT
The DNA here is from genome assembly GCF_964199315.1 of Orbicella franksi. NCBI lineage: Eukaryota > Metazoa > Cnidaria > Anthozoa > Scleractinia > Merulinidae > Orbicella > Orbicella franksi. The sequence continues at coordinate 2,416,533 of NC_138154.1, read as the reverse complement.
GTCCGCTGATCCCAGAAGTTCAAAACACTACAAATCATGCCGATATGAAATAAAATCAACGCAACCTGGATCACAGATCTATGTTACAATCGATCGCTACTTGTTGGCCATCATTACCTTTAAATGCAAAAAGCCGAAACAATCTAGTTACCAGTTCGAGAAACGCGAGCAGAACCTGATCGCAATGCATGCCGGGAAGGGTCTTTACACCTCGCGCGTGGGAAAACATGGCGGTTGATACAAGAGAAATTTTATAAGTCAAAAACCAGTTCTCCCTTTCCAAACTTTGACACTAGCAACGCTTGGCAAATGGGCCACAACTCACGAGAGGGTATTTTTCTTGGGCAAGAACTGCTCTTGGACTTTGCTGCCTGGCTCGATCTGACTTCGAACGCCGATAACACGATTACGGTATATCAGCTACCTTCGAAGTTTCAGAACACATTTTGATTCTTTAAAATGCGCTGATGACTTACGGGTTTATTGAGGCTTTATGATGCCTCTCAACCACCAGGCAGGCACACAAGGTACTTTAACACTATACTTAAGATATTAGTTGACAGAGTTCTAATGCGGCACATCTCTTTTTCGTTCGATGGTATTTTGTTTGCCGCTCGATCGATTCACGTGTTGTGTTTACGTCACAATAACTGATGTAAACAATCTGTTCCCAGATTTCCGCTCTATATACTATTTTCCTTTGACTTTAAGACAGCTAAGATTCAGTGGAATACACTATAAACAGTCTGCCTGTTTGCTATTCAACAAAATAATAAGGTTTCTTTTGTTTTTTGTTCAACAAAAGATCTCCAAAAGATGCCGCTTGGAAAACTGAGCTTTTTGCATACGTTATTTCTCGAGAACGAAGAGCGCCCCAGCCAAAAAAATTCCAGAGCAATGTTTCTGAGGTACAACGAAGCCTACATGCCAAAATTCAGCTATTTTTGAACACTTTCAAAATGGCCGAAAAATCTAGGGGACGTTCTTGCACGCGGCCTTTCATATCTCCTCAGAGCTTTATTATCTAGCTCTCTGCATGCACTGCAGGCCTATGATGCTCCCTCATCATAGGCCTGCAGTGCGTGCAGAGAGCTAGATAATAAAGCTCTGAGGAGATAATTATTGAGCTATTAGTTTAAACTTTGTTCTACTTACTGCTTTTTATTGATCCGAAACATAAAACTTGAAAAATAGATACTTGTTTTGAGGCAGTGAAACGTGACATTTCAGTCAATCATTTTTGCCATTACAGGTGTAAATGTTCACACTGTTCGATAGAAGCTGTAACTAAAGCAGAAGAATGCATTTGCTGCAAAGAAATCGATCGTGTTGGGGAGGCTATGAGCCAAGTGGATCTAGAGGATCAGTGTATAACCCTCCATTCTGGCTTTCATGATGTTTGTCTCAATCGATGGGTTCTACAAATAGCATCATTGAACCAGAAAACAAAAGCTAGAAAAAGCTACAGGACTCTTTTAGCCAAGGTCTCAGGAGTGAACAAGAGTGACTTGTTTGTTGTAACAATGTTATTACATGATATCCCTTGTTTATTGCTGAATATATATATTTTTTGCAGTATTAAACTGGCAGGCTGGACAGATGAAGGTTGGATGGCTGTTGAAGCTGTGCAAAATGTACTTTTGAGGGGAGTGGGGTGGGGTAATTGTGATAAAAAAATCATCCAAGCTACTTTTAGACCAAAAAATACACACATATAACAGGAAAAGAAAATCGTAAAGGGCTGAGAATGATATATCTTGAGCATTCAGGGTCCAAAAATCAACAAAATTCATGCTCAACCTAAATCACCCACCCATCCCCCATCAACCCCTGAAAGTTCAAAGGTCACTCCTAAGAATATGGCGTAGCTGTTTACGAGCAATTTCCTTTCGGGTAATTGTTTACGAGCAAGTTCTTTTCGTGTTGCATCGCTATTTACCAGCAAGTTCTTTTCATGTGGCCTAGCTGTTTACCAGTAAATTCTTTGAGTGTGGCATGGCTGTTTCCCAACAAGTTCTTTGCATGATGCGTGGCTGTTTACCAGCAAGTTCTTTGTGTGTGGCATAGCTGTTTACCAGAACATAACGTGAGCATTTCTTCTTTTTAATTTGACTACAACATTCAAACACATTGCATCAGAGAAGGGAATGATAGTCGAGCAGCACCTTAGGCCCGGTTCGACCCAAATAATTAAATTCAGCAGTTGATTCAAACATCGAACCTAATTTAGTCAAACATAATTGCAAAACTGAGACACTATTGCAAATGGCAGTTAATGCTGACCAAAATGGCAGAAAAAATGTGGAAAAGACAAAATGTGGAAATGAAGAGCTTCCTTTTCTTGCAAGTGCAATCAGGGAGGCCAGAACAAGTCTAAGAAGGTGACTCCAGATCCAGTTAGCATTTAACAACTGAAGACAATTTTTGAATTTGGTTTACCTTCTGTTACCGCTTATTTCCGAAGACACATCACAGTTCAACTGTGACAAGGCTCATCCGTTCATTCCTGTCACCTGTTTCTTCAAGATTCATTAATTTTGTCATTTTCTCTCAAAAACATGACACCCAGTATGCCACCAAACTCCCTGCTTTACAACCTGCTACACTCTCATCATTTTCAAATACGGAACAGCGCATACAGAAGTGGTTTATGCACATCAAGCAAGTATATTTCATGCTCTCAAAGCAAAAACAAGACATATTTTCCCACCATTTTGTTCCAAAAACTCCAATCAAGTTGTGTATGCATGACAAAAATAGGAAACATGCAGAACTCTGGGTAACATTATAAATTTTATTTGCCACCAAATAAAAACGTTTATGGCTTCTACCCACACTCTGGCACCACTTTAAACACAGTGTTAATTTTCAACCAGGAGTTTAAGATAATGAGGAAAGGCTGGGAGTACTGAAGGGTCAAACTAAATGGGGACAGGGTCACCAAGTACAAACTTGATCGAGCAATAATCACAAGATGATCGCAAGACAGTCTTATGACGTCAACGACAACAGCGAATTCTTTGGTAATAGTCATGAGTTTCACTGGAAAATAACTTAGCCTCGCTTTCAGCGACTGGTATAAGATGTGCCATTTTTCTCGAGTTCGTCCTCTTTGTCTCCAGACCTGACTCACTCCGCAAGTTTGACTGGTCTTATCCTCTGTTATTCAGTTGAGTACTTGTGCAGTTCTTGTTTTCTTCCAGTCGTGTCTCCTACACCCCAGTTCTTATTATGGGTCACTCCTTTGTCCATTGTTTTCACTCGTTCCTTGCCCAGGGTTCGGACCGAAGGGTTAGACTTGACCTGAATCTATCCAGGTTGGCACATGTAAATTATCATGGTGTTGGAGGTCGTACAGTAGATAAACTGAGTAGATTCGTCCTCTCAGTAGTGGGCCGCCTAAAACCTGAAATAGTCATTCTAGAGCTAGGTGTGAATGACCTAAGCCCTAACGGGGCCAGTCCCGAATGCGTAGGCTCTGAGATGGAGTCCCTTGTGCAGCTCCTGCATGCCCAATATCGCATGAAATTCATTGTGGTATGTCAAACCATAAACCGTGTTCTCTGTTCAAGGGGTAACCCATATCACAATGATCGCGTTGCACTTCTCAATTGGTACCTTAGCATAGTCTTAGAGACGCTACCTTTTGCTATTTTTAGGTGCCACAAAGGGCTTTGTAAGCCTCATGTTCCCATACTTTGTAGGGATGGAATCCACCTTAATCATAAGGGTCAATATGCTCTCTATAGGAGTTACAGGGGTGCCATTTTATGCGCTCTGAGATCTATTTCACTGTCATTGCTTTCATTGTCATCCAGGGTGGATCAGTTGACCATGCCCCCAGCTTATTTTAGGTCGCTGTTACTCCCACTTTCCTCGGTTTAAGCACATGCATAAATATGTATGGAACTTCTGTTTCCACGTTTTGCGTTATTATAGCACGTTCCTAGCGGTGGCTTTGCATTGGTGAGCCTGCCAAACATGTTACCATTTTTAATAGTTTATGGACTTTCACCTTTTGTTCCTGTGCCTAACCACTTTGGGAGTGTGCTTACCTGCTTGGTTTCTTGGATGCCCCTCCGGATCCAAGGCCTATTTTGTTTTTGCTTTCGTCTTTTTGTCACATAACCATCCCCTGTCAGCTACATTCTGTTTTTTTCTCTGTTCCTTCGCTTTGATAGACAATATGATGACCAGTAGAAATTTGAGAGTTCATGTAGCCTTTTCTGCATCATCTGCGTCGGGCACACACCCCCAGAAACGCCCTGGGAAGTCTTCAAAAGTTAATAAAGGAACGGGTTCCTCTGACGGGTTCCTCTGACCAGTGCACAGTCTCTCAAACAGTCTCCACTGTTACAGGATGTAGCAGCCATCATCTGAGGTGCTGTGATTGAGGGTTTAAAAGTGGCAGGGATTTTCCCGGATGTTCCACCAGATTCCAGCAACGAGGACTCTAATCATGCTGCTTCTATTCAGGGGTCAGTAGCAGCTGTGATTCAGGACATCACGGGTGAGCACAATCCACCTTTAGTTAATCAGAACAATAGCAATATTACCGCTCATAATGTCTCTGTTGCATCCAATCCCCTGGTTGAGACTGTTGACCGGCCCGAGCTCATGCATAAACAGATGGCTGTTCCGCTGGCCTCTTGAATCTCTGACAAAATTCAGTCAAAAATTTGGGCAAACGAATACAGTAATAGCCCACGTATAAGAACCTGGGTTTTAAGAACCTGTTGGGCTAAAATTTTCATTTTAAGCCCCCTCCACATAAGAACCTATTAAGGCTAACATTTTAAGTTAGGTTCTTATCAGTGGGGTTGCTGTAAAAGTGTATAGGTAGAAACTACTGAATTAAGATCATCATCTATTTTAAAGTAACTTCACATAACTTTTTTTCTTTCAAGCTTAAGTACCATGTTGTATGTCTATTGTGTTTGCCATCCAAATAATTCCCCAAGTATTTGCAAGTACTGTACTCTACTACAGTATCAAAGAAAGCTTTCTGACCATCTCCAACTCTGTGAGAATCACAAAATATTAAATGTAAAATATCAAAATATATCCCAATGAAATAAAAAACTGCAAAATATCAAAACAACGTAAGCTCCCAATGGGCAATGCCTCAGCTTCTCAACATGAATTTCTTTGTTATGTTTTGTCAAGGACATATACTGTACCTGCACTGAACTGTCTATAGGCATTGCTCTATGGTACAAATAAATGATTTATACTGTATTATGAAATGATATTTCTAATATATATAGTGTATTCAGATGAAATTCATATGAAAATATAAGAACCTATTTTAAGAACCTTGGTAGCCTAAATATGCTTTAAGTACCATTTATATAAGAACCTATTTTAGGCTAAACTGATTCTGATCAGCCCTTCCCATTACAATTTGCTTGGGATTTGCTGGCATGATAAATTTTATGTTGATTGAAACCTTGCCATGTTGATTGAAACCTCTGCCCTTGAATGGATGGCTTACTCCAAACTACATATAGTGGGGATTCTTCACCTTGTAGACAATTTTCTTATCGTCAGCAAATCTCTTTCATCTTGTGCTAATAATTCAAGAGCATTCCTTCAGACATGTGATGACATAGGTGTCCCCATGGCTCCTGAAAAAAACAGTAGGTCCCAGCTTTGTTTTATCTTTTGCGGGCATCGAATTAGACACACTTAAAATGGAAGCCTGGCTTCCGGAGGATAAGCTTGCAAAATGTCGTTCGCTTATTCGGGACTTTCTCCCAAGAAAGTAGGTTAAGTTGACTAAATTACAATCTTTCATTGGGCTCCTTAATTTTACTTGCTCAGTAATTGTACCCGGTAGAACCTTTTTACGCCATCTAATTAATTTAACTGTATGGGTCAAGCGTCCACGTCACTTTATCCGTCTTAATCATGAAACAAAAGAACATCTTCACTTACGGCTTACTTTCTTAGAATCATACAATGGTAAATCTATCTTTTCGGATTATATTTAGCTTTTGTCCACTAAACTCCACCTTTATACCGATGCAGCAGACTCGCTAGGCTATGGCATCGTCTTTGGTGCACATTGGTTTTTTGGTCCCTGGCCTCATAGCTGGCTAGGGAGGAATATTATAGTTCTAGAAATGTTTCCCATTGTTATTAGTGTTTCTATATGGGTTTCAGATCTAGCAAATAAGTGCATTTTGTTTCATACAGTCAAGGTCTAGTAGAGGTAATCAGTAGAAAAACAACCAAAGATCGGCAGCTCTTTGTTCTTTTGCGTGAGCTCATCTTGCAATGTTTGAAACATAATATTTTGTTTCGGGCGGTTTGTGTGCCTGAAGTGCATAATGTCAAAGCTGATGCTTTATCGTGCTTACAGTTCACGAGATTCAAGTCCCTCGGCCAGGGTATGGATCATGCACAAACGCTCAATTTCTCTTCTGAGACAAAAATCATTTTGAGAAAACAACATTTTTGAGAACATTAAAATCATTTCGAGCACACAACAAAATTTTCCAGAACACTTAAATCTTTTTGAGAACACAATGAAATTTTCTAATACACAAAAATCTTTTTCAAAACACAATAAAATGGTCTGATACACAAATGCAAACTAAAACACAAGAAAATTAAGCGAAACACAACAAAATTTCAAAGTACTGGTAACTAACCCGACCCTGAAAGCAACCACAACCTAGGACTAGCTCTGGTCACATGGGCCTCCTGATCTTTGTGCTTGTCCTGTTGCCCACCATGTTTTGTCACAATTGTGGTGGTTGGAGAAGAGCAGATCACAAGTTTTGCCCAAAGTGCAGTATAAGTTTATGTTCATCTTCAGCTAATCAAGTGTCCAAGTGTCTTTTTATCCCAAAAGCCAAAGAGAGACAAAGCACCTTCCCGGGTGGAAGCGAAGTGATCACTCTTCCTGGAACAAAAGAGCCATTTACATTGAAAAGTATAAGGAAGACCTAAGGAAGACTTACATGTGCATTATGTTGTTCTTATGCCCATTACAAAATGCTTCAAACACAGAACTCGAGCGGACTTGCACATCAGAATTAAAGCTTAAGTGATGAATGGTTGAATGACATAGATCTGTAATGATAACAGGGATATATTCCCAGCATTTGACACTTTGCAGCGCTCTCCTGTCACTGTGTCCAGTGGATCTTTTACTTCTACAACTTTGAGTGGAGTCCAGTGCAGTTTTTTGGGTATGTCTTCCTAAGTTTTGAACTTGTCCATATCATGTTTTCATTTCAGTTTATAGATTTGTCACCTCTTTGGTGTACAAGCTTTATGGTTATTTTATCGAATTGCATGCATTTTTATGACACTTGCATATTCATGCACCCTTTGATTAGAAATAACTGCAATGTCGAGCTCTGTATTCATTTCTGCATTTGAAATAATGTGTGGTGGAGTTTATTTAATACTTCATTTTGCAAGTGAATATATGAAAGATCGCATATTTGAACTGCAGAGAAAGATATGAAGACTTGCTTGATCATTGCAGCTATATTAACAACTGAAGCAGTTGTGAAATTAAAGCCTGAAAAAAATTCAGGCCTCAACAGGATTTGAACCCATGACCTCTGCGATACCAATCCAGTGCTCTACCAACTGAGCTATCAAGCCAACTGGGAGCTGATCATGTTGTGAGCTCGTTATATACCTGTAGACAGTGAAGAATGCAAGTGAATAGATGAAAGAATAGATTTTTGAATGGCAGAGAAAGATATTAAGACATGATTGATCATTGCAGTTATATAAGGTCATGGGTTGGAATCCTGTTCAGGCCTGAATTTTTTTCAGGCTTTAATTTCACAACTGCTTAAGCTGTTTATATAACTGCCATGTCATATCTTCATATCTTTCTCTGCAGTTCAAATAGAAAACATTTTACCCTAATTTTTTCCAATGATCATTTACTCGCCAGTTTAAGTGAAATTGGTGATTTGAGTTGTATCACCTCCTGCCTGGTTCTCTCATGGACACACTCTCAACTTGATACTTTTGTTCTCCTCACAAGGGTGTGTAACATAAAACCCTTGTTTTCTCAAAAACTTTAGAGATAAATGGAAGAAAGTAAATTTCTTATGAGGAAATGGAAGAAAGTTAAATATCACGAGGAAAGGGAAGAACAATTTTGTTTCATTCAAAATTGAGATTTTCTTTTCACCAATAAACAAGAAGTAATTTAATTATCAAATTGCCATGGAATACCACATCCACATTCTTATTCAGTTGCCACCTCAGTGATATCGTTTAACACAACTGAGAAGCATTAGCGTTTCGAGAAGTGTTGAAGGCCACCGCCACTCAGCTGACCATGAGTCCCCTCAAAGATGGATGAAATTAATTTGCACTTTCATTACATGCCATGAAGTCTACAGCAACATTTGAACACTTGCCTGGTTTTTTTGTCACAGATTTACAATTCGACAAGTTTTAATGCCACTAAATCGGGAAAGTTTGGCTACATATGAACTTTATGGTCTCTTTCACATATACAATTGAAAGAGGAATAAATAAACACGCTAGTTTAGTTTGATGATAGCAAATGATATTTGTTGAACTGAGCTACAGTACTTTCAGTAAGACCTGGCTCCCGACAGAGCTCTGATGGGTACTCTCTTGTGAATTGCCAGCTGTATTCCTGCATGAATGTTCTTATGGAGTCAAATCAAAATGCTCTGTGAGCAAACTCCTGAATTGAACAGATGAATTAAAATATTTTTGGGGTTATGTTTAATATTATCTGGTTTACGGAATATTGTGGTTGATTTTCATGTTTAGAGTACGAGCAGTAGTTCAGTGTTCACTAATAAGGTACCAAAGAAACAAAGGAACATAAGTAACATTTGGATAAGAAGGCATTACAATTGAAACGACCATGCTTTTACATTTGACAAGGGTGGACGACGTCATGTGTTTTAAACATTTTTCATTTTTGTTTCTGGTTCACCAAGAAATAGTTGGCAGTAAATGTGGGTGAAAATTGAACACTGGAAATATTGAAAAATCAAGGCAATACTGTCTTAATGAAAGCATTAATCATTCTCTTTTTATCAAATGAGATAAACAGAAACGCGTTTTAAGTTTGTTGCAAAACAGCATTTTCAGGTTCTGTTTATACAGATGTACAAGGATACGTTCATGACATTTTCGATGGAAGTTTCTGATGATATGTAAAGATTCTGTGAAATGCAAAGTTTAAGATGACCCAGGTTAAGCGACAATTTTGATTTTAGTCTTGTAACTTTTCAGTGAGGTTTTCACTATATTGTTTGGCCTTCTGTTTTGAGTTTTAATAATCACCATATGCACAAAACAAAGCAGCAAAAAAGATTTCTATAGAAAACAAAGTTATAATTTAGTTAACTTTTAATCCTGGGTTAGCATTAACCCACTTCCGAACAATCCTGCCCTGTTTTCAACAGGTTAACCTGACATGAGCCCGCAATCCAATTGAAAACCAGCACTTGGTTAGCGGTCAACTTCAAAAAACATGTGACCTTGATGAGCTGTAAACTTGAACCTGTGATATGGTTCCGTGATACTGGTCAGCGGATGCCTTGTTTTGACAGGTGTCAATTGATCATAACATGGATGCTATTAAACAAACATTAAAGTTTACACCTTACTGCCTTGCGGCCTTACTGGACATCGGCCCCCAAACCATCCCACTCTGCACTAAAAACAGAAGAAATGGAAGGAACAGAAGGAGGAAGCATTCAAAGGAAAAGGAAGAAGGGCAAGAACACTACAGCAAAGAGGAGAAAAGCAAAACTTGTTAAAATCGATAAATCAGATTCTACTGTCAAGACAGTAAAATATAGTTAATGGAGCGTGACATACATTCTTAATGAGCTGTTCATGGCGGCATCACTTTTTATAGAGGTATTAAGTAGTTGTATTCCAAAGGTCAGCAAACTGTAAGCCTTATTGTAGCTAAACTTAAAACATTGTAGCCGTGTTACCTTCAGAACGTTATAACGAACCATAGCATTGGTGCAAAGCATTAAAGCACTATTCAGGCTTAAGATGTTACACATGCTACGGTAAGCTGTTTGGTCGTACAGCCTTTTCTACTGGCTTACAAGCAGACGATCGTCTCCATATAAAACTCGGACAACTGTTTAGAGGCCACTTTGAGTTCATCTAAGCAACATGGCTATTACTTATTGTAAATCTATTGTTTAATTTTCGTAAACCTTCCATGGCTCGCCCTCGCTGCTTGTCAAACACTGCCTGGGTTTCTACCAGAAGTGACGACCTATCAAAGCTATCCAGCAAAGTCCTAAAACTCCATCTTCAATCGCTGAATGGGCTCCAAAGTGCAACTCCTCTCCCAGCTCAAGCAAGCATCGAAAGGACAGGCCAGTTGATCCAAACGAAGACCTGTTCGGCCTCAAAGCACTTGTCCTGCAGCGAACAAAACATCTACGTAACAGCTGTCCACTGCAGCTAGTGGACTCGACGCCACACAAGGCCGGAATCTCCAGAGGACAGCACCCCCTCCAGCCGTGCCTCACTGTCTTCTATTGAGGACATGCTGCAGTCAGATGCAGAGGAAGATCTCTTCCATACCAATCAGTCTACTGATCAAAGAGACGCCCTCATTCCAGCACAGCAGTCTGCCATCGAGGACAGTGTATCTCAGTCTGTGGACAGTGCTCTGCACACCGTTTGTGCAAACAGCGCCTTCAGCCCAACACCCTCCAGCCAAACTCTCGCAGCTTTGGGTATGGCATCTCCTTTAGGTCTTTCGAGGCCAGTGGACAAAATATGGAGGACAAAATAATCCAGGGTGAGTACATTGATCTTGCCTTACTCTTAACCGCCAACTTGCATCAGTCCCAGGCCCCTGAAATTAAGCTCTGCGTAGACGACTTGTCCTCAGGTCCCCTGGGTTCCCTGGTCACCATGGTTAGGAAAAGAAAACACATTATAGTCTCATTTCAGAAGTGGCTGGAGGCCTAAATGGTGTACACGTTGGTCATTGTAACTGCCTATCCAAGACGGGCCCTTGAGCTTATTAAGTACCAGCAGATAATTAGTCGCGCGGTAACCAAATTCAAAGGTCTTGCTTGGCTTTCATACAACCAGTAATTTCGTCGCTGTGCCTCTTCCAATTTGTCCCTTCAGTGGGACAAAGTAGACCTGGAGTTAAAGACGGTGACCTTCTCAGGCCTAGCTAAGCCCCATTATGGTATCTCCTCGAGTCCCTATCACTGTGAAGATGTCTGTCCTTCTGCTGACCCCTACAGAAAACAGCATCATTCTCAGACAGTGTGCTTCCAGGACTTATGACTTGCTGACATCCTTGAAGAAATGCCACTCCGTGCACCTGGTTGAGTTACAATCACTCATTGGTACTCTCCAGTTTGCATGTAAAGTGGTAGTCCCCGGCAGGACCTTCCATCAACGTGCGATTAATTTGACCGAGGGTGTCCCTAGTCGTTTTCATCACAGCAGGCTCAAAAAGGAGTTCCATAGGGACCTCGATATGTGGAAAGTTTTCCTCTCCAAATGGAAGGGGTGCTCCCTTATTCTTGAGTCCACCACTACCTCTACTCCAGACCTAGAGCTCCACACTGATGCAGCGGGCTCCGTGGGGTTCGGTGGTTATTTTCAGGAAAACTGGTTTCAAGGGCATTTGCCTCCCCATATGCTTTGAACTGAGAGCACGGTGTAAACATTGAGTGGCAAGAACTCTTCTTCATTGTTGTTCCCTGCTCTAATGGCACCCACTTTTCAAGGGAAAATGTTTGCAGTTTTGGTGTGATGAGTCAGTGGTATCTATCATAAGTTTGGGAATACACACTCTCGAAGATGCATATGCTACCACCAAGCGCGATGTTGAAGAAGGAGTGAAACATTAAGTTTGAAAACATTCCAGAACAAGAAACGAACAAAGAGGACACAGAGATGGTGCTGCGCTCCTTCCTGGAAATGAAATTGGGTTTTGGTGATGCCGCCAATGTCGAAGTTCAGCGAGTCCATTGTTTAGGAAAAAAGGAAGGAGAAAGCCCCAGACCCATACTTGCTACAACCATGGACAAATTGTGTTGGAAAATGCCAAAAACAAACTCATAACTGCAATAGCTGCAGAATTAGTGCCAGCACTCCCATTCCCCCTGTTAATGTTGGAAAATAGTAAAATGAAAACTTGTGTTAAATGGAAGTGTTTTGTCAACATTGCACAGGGGAGGGGAGGGGCAAAATGCATATAAAATGAATTTTTCCAACCCTTGCGACCAAGGTTGTCTGAGAGCGCATAACTCTGTCAATGCCTTTTCACTTGACCAATCACGGAGATATTTGGCTTCTGTAACAGCCTGAAGCTAAATATGAATTAGGAGTTAAATGGAGATCATGTGATCAACGGGTGACATCACAATGACGTCAGTCAATTTCATGGAGAAGCATTGGTGTGACATATAAGATATGCTGGCTTTTTGAAATTAATTGCCATCTTTTTTAACACAATTCTCACCAGAACACAACAAGTACATGTTGATCCTTGTTTTCTTCTCAACATCCGATGAGCGGCACAAATTTGCACTCTTCTACCGATGCGTTACAATATTACGTGACAGTTTTTAAAGGGATTACCATTTAAAACGACGTCATAATGACGCCACAGCCCAGTTTGTGAATCATTTTGATGGCAGCATTCAACTAAGCACACAAAATAACATACAATTACACAGATTCTTGCTGATTGTAACATAAATTGAACAGGTTACAACGGTTTACGCCTGCTTTATAAAGAAAAGGTAAGAGAACATTTTTTTCATATTCAAGGGTTTAGCATTTGTAAACCGTCCGAAATTCGTGACGGACAAGTTATAGTTACAGCAAAAGATGTATTCTTACACAGTTTGGTATCCTGATTCCAATTCCTTCGACGATTTTTTCTAACCATATCTATGACGTCACAACTGCATCATAACCACTTGTAACTCATTGGTAAACTGTTGGAAAACCAATGTAAACCGTGCCTTCTGACCCTAAAAGGAGTGTCTGGAATGACAATAGCCTATAGGAACACCCTTTCAAAGATATTAAAGTACTTTTCACCTACGTACAACATTTTGGAGAAAAAATGGGCCTTTCTTGAGATATTTTTAGCTGAGATATATTTTATTGCTTGTTACATGAGGTAGAAACGCTAAAAACCTCAATTTTGAAGGAATACGAAAGCAGCAAATCAAGTTAGGGAATTAGGCCATAACCAGATATTAGCAGTCATTTTATTGAGCAAGTGATAGATAGTGCATGTGCCAGTTTGGTTCGAATTTGTAAATTTCAGTGTAAGTTATAGGCATTTACAATATATGAAAATTCACACAACCATGGACAAATTGTGTTGGAAAATGCCAAAAACATAAACTCATAACCGCAATAGCTGCAATAAGTGCCAGCACCCCCATTCTCTCTTTCAATGTTGGAAAATAGTAAAATGAAAACTTGTGTTAAATGGTAGTGTTTTGTCAACATTGCACAGGGGAGGGAGGGCCAAATACGTATAAAATGAATTTTTCCAATCCTTGTGACCAAGGTTGTAGATTCCTAGGATATAAGGACTGTGGAAAGCTTTTTTCACTGGGACATCGTCTATGGGGAACAAACTACAAAATGTACCATGATCTTCCATTTGAGATCGTTGAACGTAGGAGAGCACAGTTGGCCTTCAGCAAAGCCCAGCCTGACAAACTGTACAAAGGGGAAAATTATGGCCTTTTGGAATGCCATTAGAACTGTGAGTTTAATAACACAAGTCTTAAATATTTAAGTTTTAGCTTTTCAGTAGTATTTTCTGGTCAACAACTGATGTCCGTTATTTCACCTGAAGTACTTTTTTGTGTGTGCTCCAAATTATGGTAGGTGGACAGGAAGGAAAACACGCTTCTGTCGGAATACATCTCTTCTCTTAAACCTTGCTTGCTTTTTCTACTCTCGAAACTAAGCAAGCTAGATTTCCACACAAATGCCACGCTCAGTCAGTGATCTTTTCTATTTCTTTTAGTGTGTTCATTTACATGTATGTTTTCTTACTTTTTTGTCAGGGAAAAGTGTCCTACAGCTATGTAATTAGTTCCCTTGAAAAATCTTCTAATCTTGATTCTATGAAACTTCGTCCAAAAATGTTTGTTTATGGAAATCAACCCAAACAGTTTCGCATTCGAAATACCACTTCTGTCCAAAAGATGCAAATCAAACAAGTAACACTTCATCTCTGCTGGTTCACTGTTTAAAACAATACCCTGCAATTAACTGTAGTAATGGCTGAACTAAAAATTGCATCTCTGAATGTCAGGGGAATAGGAACCAACAACAACAGAAGAGAGACATTTAACTGGCTCAGAAACAAACAACAATCAATTATCTTTTTGCAAGTACACTGTACGGAAGCAACTATTGACATGTAGAGATCTGAATGGCGCTACAAAGCTCTCTTTAGTTGCTTTTCAGGCAATTCAGCAGGTGTTTGCATTCTCTTTAACAATTTTAAATTTGATATTTTGAAAACCTTTTCGGACCCCTCTGCACGTCATATTGTATGGGATACGAAAAACTGTTCACCCTTGCAAACATTTACGCTACTAATGAAGATGACCCAACCTTTTTTAAGCAAGTTTTTGATCACTTACATGACTTTGCGTGTGAAGAAATAATCTTGGGAGGTGATTTCAATCTTGTTTTGGATGTTAAGGAGGATAAGAAGGGCGGCCTTCCCAGAACCTACCAAAATGCTTTGATAATAATCAATCAAAATTGCAAAGAGCTTAACTGAAATGATATATGGAGAATGCTGAACGCTGATAAAGACAGATACACATGGTGCCGAAAGAAGCCAGAAACTCAATGCAGACTTGATTTAATCTGCAATATCAAGCTCACAGACATTTTTCCCAGGTACAAAACCGATCATTCAATGATATTGTTTAAAATAGCCCTACACTAAAACCCAAGAGGAAGAGGCTTTTGGAAGCTAAACACCTCGCTCTTGAAAGAGGAGGAATATTTGAACTTAATCAAAACAACTATTTACCAAACAAAAAGCGAACACCAATCTGACAACTCGGTTAATCCGGGCCTGCTCTGGGATATGATCAAAATGAAAGAGAAAAATCGATTGTATATGCAGCAGCTGAAAACTACAAAACTAAGTCCTGTGAGGATATCCTTTACAAAGAATTATCAGGTTTGGAAAGAGAATTGGAGAACACTGCCCTCAGAGACACACAAAAATCACTGCTACAGTCAAAACTTGATAATCTTAGAAGTGAGATGGAAGAAATTATTGAGTATCGTACAAAGGGTGCCATGTTACGGCCAAGAAGCCAATGGCATAATGAAGGAGAAAAAAACACAAAATACTTTCTAAATCTAGAAAAACGAAATTACAGACAGGGAACAATTAGTTGCTTAAAGAAAAGTGAAAACGACTTTGCAACCACAGACAAGGAAATCCTTTATGAATGCAAGTCTTTCTTCAAGGATCTTTATTCTTCTAAGATGAAAACTGACTCGATCCTTCCAGAAACTGACTTTTTTTCTCAGAGAACGACACCGTTTTAAGCAATGAGGAATGCGATTCCATTGAAGGTTTGTTAACTGAATTGGGATGTCTCAATGCTTTGAAAGATATGGAACCAGACAAAAGCCCCGGAACAGATGGCTTGCCCTCTGAATTTTACCAGATATTTTGGAGTGAAGTTTCCAAACCTCTGCTAGAAGCTTTAAATTGTGGTTTTGAGATCAGCCAGCTGTCTATATCTCAAAAACGGGTATGATAAAACTTAGTCCTGAGAAGAGTGAAGAACTTTACTACATCAAAAACTGGAGGCCACTTACACTCTTAAACTATGATTACAAGATAGCTACAAAAGCGATTGCAAACCACCTGAAGACCCATCTCCACAAACTGATAAACAATGACCAGACTGGTTTTTTGAAAGGACGGTTTATAGGAGAGAACATTCACCTAGTTGACCGCGTTATTAATTACACCGCTGCAAAAAAATTCCTGGACTTCTACTTTTCCTTGACTTTGAGAACGCGTTTGACACATTGGAATGGTCTTTCATACAAGAAACACTTATTTGTTTCGGATTTGGCCCCTCCATTGTCCAATGGTTTAAATCCTTTTATAACAACACTGAAAGCTGTATTATGAACGGCTGGGCAAGCAACTTCTTTTCAGTCCACAGGGGTGTCCGCCAAGGCTGTCCTCTCTCCCCTTACCTTTTTATTCTTTCAGCCAAAATTCTGGCCAAAGCAATCTGGAAAAATGCAGACATAAAAGGTTTATTAGTTAGGAACACCGCGATTAAATTAAGCCAATATGCTAACAATGCAACTGTAATTCTTGACGGTTCAGACAAGTCACTCTCTGAAGCCCTGAGGATCTTAGAAAGCTTTGAGAAAGTTTCAGGTCTCAGACTAAACAGTAAAAAGACTGAGGCTCTTTGAATATGCTCTTGTACTGGCAAAAGTGAAAAACTGCACCCAGAAAAAGACTTCAACTGGCAAAACACAAAGGTTAAAGGAGTTCTGCTTTTTCACGCCTTCCAATCACACGTTCTAAATAAAAACTCTTTTGTCCTCGTGTCAGTGAAACGAATAGAGAAGGCACGTTGTAACAGACTCTCAAGTCATTCCACGAGTTGAGATATCAGAAGCTATCAGAACTGACTGGAGTACGTTTATGAAGATGTTTCTTGCTTTAAAGGTGGTGTGTTGCTTATCGTGGAGTCACTTTGTCAGTATTACTACGGCAAATGCCGCAAATAAGCGAAATCGCCAGATGTCAGCTGTGGATGATGCCATTTACGACATGCTCGTCCAACTTATTTCAAAACGTTTAACAGTTAAAAATTGACAAAGACATTCAAACATCACATCCTCATCTTTTGCGTCAAGGCAAAATAGCTCCTGACACCACTTTTTATTTTCCTTTTAGGTACGCCATCAAATTGACCTTGTAGACATGCAGCGTACGGCAGCAAAATTGCACCGAAAAACATTTTGGTACATCTTGCAGTACAGGACATTTTTAGTCAGCACATATGGCTACGCCTGCTTACTGGAAAGGGGAGCAAGCAGGTGGCAAAAGAGCTTCAAGAACTTTACTTTGAGGTTGGCCCACCAAAGGTTTTGCAATGTGACAATGGAGGAGAGTTCAAGAAGGCAGTTGAACAGTTGTGTCGGAAGCTGGAATTGAAGATTATAAGAAGCTCACCGTACCATCCCCAATCACAGGGCAAAGTAGAAAGATCACACCGCACATTGCGCAAGAAAATTATGTATGACCTTGGACATATGTCAAAAGTTCGAGTGAACTGGGTTTCTCAGCTAAGAGAGTACCAGAAAATCCTCAATGAAGAGCCAGTGGATGTCCTCGGTAGTCAGTCTCCATTCAAAGTTTTTTACGGAAGAGAGACAAATGCAGTAACACAGAGATTCCCTTGGGGTTTTTGTGGCACAGAGAGCAGCTCATCCAAAAGTGCAAATGTTTTACCAAAGGACAATGATTTTACAAAACAAAGTGATCAAACTACAAACATAAGAGCCAAAGCGAAGGTAGCAGACAAGGTTTGGGATGAACGATACATCCAACGAAGAATGAAAAACAATCCTCCCTCAAAATACTCTGTTGGAGAAACTGTTTATCCGTTTTCCGTTTTCCAAAAAAAGTCGGACTGCGCCAAAACGTCGTTTTGTAGTAGAAGGAAAAATCATTAAAAGAAATTTACGAATTGCAAAATACAAAATATGGTTTGAGAATCCAACGACGAAAAGCCATCAGTGTACTTGAATATCAGTGGAAGATATTACAAGTTTAACAGCCGAAAAAGAAAAACGCAAAAAAGATCTTGCTAAGGAAAGGCTAAAGAACAAGGGAAAGACTCTAAATAGAAAGGAGCACCTATCAAGTCATTGCAAAAAATTTTATATTCCTCTTGAACGCAAGGACAACAATGAAGCATTTTGGGATCAGGGCTTTGATATTTCGTTTAATCCTGCTGGAGATGGTAACTGCCAGTTTGCAGCCGTAGCTCATGCTTTGCAAGATGTCGGCATCTACAGGTCAAATGAAACACTTCGGCGTGAGGTTGTTCAATATTTATCAGACAATCCCAATGCCGTGGATGGAAGTCCTCTAGAGCTATTCGCCGCAATGCCATGGTCTGAATATCTCAATACAATGGCACAAAATTCGACATACGGCAATCAGTTAACTCTTAAAGCCATGGCTAACCTTTACCTTGTAGAGATAATTGTAATTTCTAGTTTTGGTCCTGAGGGAAGAACTGTCATTAGTCCTCAGAACTGTGAACCTGTGGCTTGGATTTTCCTGGGCCATTTTTCTGAGGATGAAGGTATCCACTATGTCTGCTTGGTCGCTAATAATGGAGTTAATCAAGGAAGCGACAAAAAAACAGAACCACAAGAAGAATCACTTAAACAACAATGAGAAAAACAAGTACAACAGCAAGAAGAATAACATGAAGAAGAACAACAAGAAAAAGAAAAACAAGGCGAAGAAGTTGCAGAAGTTAAACTGGAATCGCTGCCAGAGGAGATCCTTGATATGATAGTAAACCTATCCTTGACAGGACGTAATTGAACAATTGTTAATACATATGATGCCCTAAGCCACACATCAACCAAATTCAAAAGATTAGTTTCTCGATACATTAGAAGACTACCGAAAATAAGCACTAACAGAGACATGTACCCTGGTCTCCACAGCATGAGACAGATTCTTAAGCAGTATGGAAGAGGTAGCAGACTTGTGTTGGCGTTAAAAGAAATCATAAACAGTCCTCAGTGGATAAATGCTTGGATAAATGTTCTTTTCACTGGCGTTGCAACATGGATGTAGGTAACAGCCATCTTTTGGAATAAAGGAAAGAAGTAGGAAAAAAGGAAAGAAGTAGCTATTGAAAGCTACTTGCCTTGTACTTTCCAGGACATTGAACGGAAGCACTAGGTTTTTTAGGAAATGTAAGACTGTTTTCCACATATGTTAAGGTTATTTTATATATTCACTATCAACAATAACAGGTATAACAACAATGCAAACCTGACTCTTTACACAATATCTTTAATAATTAGTTACCGCTATTGTGTTGACGTTGTAATAAACCGAGTTTTGTTCTATAGAATGTTGTTTAGTATTTTACCCTTGTGTTTCCCATGTGCCTCAAGGGATGTCTAGCATATTTTCTCTGTTCAAAAAACATTTCAGTAATACAAAAGTATAGAACTTGGATCACCTGCTCCACCCAACCAACCTGCAAGTCAGCAGTTCTAGTCCGAGAGTCCTATCTCTGTCGATTGTTCTGGCTCCAATAAGGAACATCCAACCCACTTCCCCTCCCCCTTCCCCACCCTACCACCTTGCTTGACACTGAAAAACGTCGGCAGGAAAGCATGGGCACGCGGAAACAGAGAACACAAGTTTGCAAATCCGGGTGGATATATGTGAAAGTTTGAAAAATTAAAACAGGCATATTCCTTATAAAGTGATGTTTGACTGAATTCGTCTTGACTTAAAGAGAACCTCAATCTCTTTCAAATGGATGGAATATCATCAACCACCAGCACTTCAAACGCTCTGGTATATAAACTTTCTAATCATACTTGGGTACTTCCTTAATGTTCGCAGACCATAATTATAACTTCTTTGGTTTTGTTCTCTGGGTTAATTAAAATACTAACTTGATGCAAGAGGCCCATGTCCTGAAGTAAGAAGTGCACAAAGAGAATAACAAGTTTGTAGCCCCTTGATTTGGAAGTCATAGCCAGTTTATTACATTTATGGTTAAGCCATATTACATTTATGGTTGTTCAGTTTGTTACATTTATGGCCAAATTTTATTACATTTATGGTTAGTGGTTTTATTACATTTATGGTTAAAAGTTATTACATTTATGGTTAATTTTTATCACGTTTATGGTTGGTATTACATTTATGGTTCTTATTACATTTATGGGTGATACAAACCTAATGTTTTAACTGCAAAAATCGGTGCCAGCCAAACATTGAAAATCAAGGGCAGATAATTTCGATGGAAGTTTATGTTGCACTTCAAGGACAAAATCTGGTGTCTCATGATGTGTTCCTTTAGCGCTGTTGGTCGTTTCTAACGTTATCCACTAACGAGGAAACCATTATCCTGTTATCAACTAAGAAGTCTCTAATTGGTCTCCAATGGCTGGCTCGATGATCTCGAGCTTGTTCAATGATCTGTTGTTCCAAACATGTGTACATGTAACATGATATGCTTATATATTAACGTTGTGGGTAGCGAAACAAACACAGCTTTCGACAGATTTTTTTCAGACTCATCATTACCGTATCCAACATAATTCCAGTTGCTCATCGCAAATATAAAAAGTTGCATAGTTTTAATGCACAGCAAGTAGATTGATTAGAAGAAAGACAACCGAAGACAAGTCAAGTTTATGTAATAGCACTGCATGCAGGAATGTTTGAAATGCGTCATCTGATAAGATCTTGCCTTTCCGGCTGCGCTTGACAGCCAGAGCACGATAATTCTTTTCTCTTAGCTACGGACTTTATTTTCCCAGCGATATTTTCGCTAATTGAAAAAGCTTTCTTTTCAACAGAACAGGTTTATTAAAAATCGAAAAAAAAACATTGAATGAACAGGATGATATTTATGATTCAAAATAATGTTACCAAAGCATCATGTCATAAACTTCTGAATGGTTACATCTAAAGCTTATCACCCTTTTGCTTTCCCTCTAAATTCGAAGTTTTCAGCATCTTCTAAGGTTGTGCAGGTGTTTGCATGCTGTGAGTGTGTTATTGGTGGAATTGACTAATATTATCCACTAACACAAAGTTGTTATTCTCTTTTATCGTTATTGAATGACAAACCACTCATTGGTTATAATTGCCCTGTTAGCAGATAACATTATTGACTCTGTGGGCCATAAAAATGCATGATCCCGATTGGCCCTAATATGTGATAACAAGCAATAACCACCAACACCAATTAGTCCCAACTATTTTTAACAAGTACCAATTATAGTGAACATGTGTCAGAAATGAATAAATAAATAGATAAATAAAAAATAAATAAATAAAATAAATAAACAAATACCAGTTAAAAACTTATGAACAGAAGACTGTAAGATGTTTAGCTTGACTTTGTTTTTAAATGTTTTAAGGGGGAGGTGTTTAATGCTTTTGTCAAGGTGATTCCAAACTTTTACAGCTGCAAAGTGAATGTTGAATTTACCATAGTTTGTTTTGATGGTATTTTGATGAAACAAAACGTTCATTGCATTGCACTGCACATGCGTTTTCAGCAATTTTAGTACATTTGCCATTTTCCCCACCCTCTGTAAGTTAATTCTAAAGCTCAAGTTTCTAGGTAAATGTGAGCATGTATGAACAAATTAATAATCTCCTTTCTTGTACGAGAAATACTGACCGCCCCTTCTAACTGTAATAGGGTTTAGTTACTACGCTCAAATCAAGCCGACTGAGAAAATCAAGAAAAAAGAAGTGGTTTGGTTGGAAACTTACCAGCTACTGACGCAGAATCTGTAGAATCATAATGGCCAGGACCACAACTTGTGAAAGCAACATACAATGGCTCTTTCAGAACAGGATCAGGTGGCACAAATGGAATGCAATAAGCCGACTCACTGGAAGAAACAACTACTGTTGGGTTTCGCAGAATGGAGGAAACGGTGTTCATTACGACGTCTCCCAGTTTATTGTTGAAAAATCCCAGACATCTAAATTCCTCAATATTCCTTATAAAAATTTCAGGATTGCTCTTTCTGATAAATTCACGCAGTTCTCCATCAGGTTCAAGCATTTGGTCAACAAACATTTGACGCAGAGCGAAGATGTCCTCTGTTTCAGATTGTAACAAACCAAGAGAGCGTACATGAGCCTGAGCATCTTCAGTCATGGTTGGAACCACCTTGTGGAGTTGCTTTATGATGCTTGTGAAAGCACAGTCTCCATCACCAACAACCTCATCTATTTCCAGATCAAATGCTGCTAGATTTCTTTTTAATTGCCTTTGGTGAGCTCCTGCTACATCTGAGGTGGGTGACAAATCCAAGCACACTGAACCTAACACTTTCACGAACTTAGGATCGACAGCATAGGGTAAATCAAAAGCATCAAATGATCTCAACAAAGACTTCACATTTATGTTTTGCAAGACCTCAAATGTGCCGAGACATTGTGTGATTAAAACGTTAGCTACCTCTACTTGCAACATTTCTTCAACGTTGTCACAAACTAGGACCAGCCCGCCTGTGCTTTGGGATGCAACTTCATTTCCTTTATTTTCCAGAATAGTGCTATTACATTAGCTTGCTTTTTTGATGGGCTCTGTACTTTCTTCACCGTTGTTACCCTGTTTTTCACTTCCATTTATCCATTCTAAAGGAACTCCTAGTTGAAGATGAGCATCTCCAAAAACATCTTTGTTTTTTTCTTGGTATTCATGGGAAAAAATAAAATTGTCAGAATTGCGGTCGCCAGCTCAATTGAAATGCTGGTTGAGCCTACTAGAAGGGAATGGTTCAGAATCTGATGGACGTATTCGTTTCGTTCCACCACCAGGCGTAATATTTGATGACCCCTTTCTAATGTCAATTCTCAAGTTTGCTTTAGCACACAATGTCACCTGTGTCACTGGTCCTTCTTTAACGTAGGCCCATCGATTGATACATACATCCAAGTTTTCTTTGATTTTGATTCTGTCAGGGGTGTTTTTCAATCTGGTATTTCCTTGGTCGTCTCTTGCCTAAAAATCAATCCAAACTCTTTGCAAAATTGTGCATAAAGTGCGGAACGTTTATTTGCTGCACTTGTAATCCTACGACATGCATGAAACAGATTGAGGAGGACTTTGACAGACCCAAAAACAGACATATTTCTCACAAACACAACAACAGTCATCAACGTATACGTGCGCCAATTGCACATTATCCCTGTCCAGCCTTTGTTTTAGCCCAGACAAAAAATCTTTGATTTCTGCTAATGCTGTCAATCGTGTGAGACAGCAAGTCATTACCTCCCCTGAATCACTAAGTGCAATAGAACAGTTCTCAAACTGTTTTACAAACTTCCCCTCCACTTTCCTCGCAAAGCCAATGTTTTTGCTTACTTTGAATGTGTGATCTGTTGATATAGGCGTCGACATAATTTTATTGAAAGAGTTACTGTATAATTCCTTCTTTAGGTCGAAATCCCTGAGAAAGAGATGCATTATGTTGTCATTGCTTGGCCAGTTGAAGAGAACATTATCTCTATTAAAGGGAGGATGGTCATCATTACTTCCATTTCTGCATGGTCCATCTTCTTCGGCTGACTTTAAATTGTGGCGACAATACTCTTTGAAGTTTAGAAACACTATCCCTTTGGCCGTTTGTAGAAAATTTAATCCCTGTAGTACCTGGCTATTCACATAGTCCATAAACCTAATGGTACAGGCACTTCTGTGTGATAGAATTACTGGCAATGCTTTTTTCCTTCTGTGGAAGGCTTTTTAAAATTTTGACTGACAATGCACGTTCTTCATGTGTGGAACAACCATGTCTGCACAAGTATATACGTTGTATGATGAGCACATTACCAAAAAGACCATAGGCCACTCTTGGGTGGTACCCACTGATTGGATTAACAAGGTCGTCTGTCCACTTCCAACATGAAAGTTGTTTATTGTGACAGGGACAAGTGATCATAACATTGTACTGGCTGACGGGACACCAGATAAAAACCCTCAGCATATTACTCATGGCGGAAGGCGGATGAATAATTCCGTCAAACTTTGTGTCCTGAGGCTGTTTAGCATACTCTTTCATCAGTGCCTCGATGTATTCTATAACATCTTGCCTATCCTTCAGCATAACACCATCAGTTTTCTCGGGTACAGTGCAACAGGTCCAAACAAGAAGCAAATAAACTGCAAATGCAATAAAATTTCATTTCGTGAATGAGTCTTTTACTCCATACACTCAAATTCATGGACGACCTTCATATCGGTGGAGGTTTCTTTTTATTTTTTAATCAGGTTTTCCCTTTCTACTGTCTCTATAACGCTGATCAAACTACCTAGGCACCTTAAAACATGGTTTTCATATCGTTTTGGTTGACTTAGGTTGCATTGACACAACGCACAATAGTACAACGGTACTAAGCTGATTTCAATTTCTAGCAAAGTACTACTTTGGCAACTTCAACGTAACTGAGACAAGACCTCGACCTTAACTGGAAACAGCGCAAAAAAAAACAGCTGTAGCTGCAGCATAATTGAAATGATTAATAACCTGTGGAAGATCTCAGAGATGTCCAACATGAGAATATTTCCTAGTTCAGTATTTTGTTTGCCTTAATTAGTGGACTTGCCAGAGAAATCAGCCGTCCGACCATTTTCATGAAGACAAAATTGTTAGTTTTGGAGGCAAAATTTTATGAAAACACCAATCGCACTGCACTGTAAAACTAAACAGACAGGCAGGTACAAAAGTCGAACCGGATCAAGTCCGGGTCTGATCAACTTGGATCGATCTTTGAATAACCAAAGTTCCTATTGTTATTTTTGTCATTGTATTAACAATGCGAATTACCCCACTGTCTCCACCCACAAAAATAAAGCAACACTTACCAATAATCATCAGACCTTTAACAGTGCTGTCAGAAACCGTGAAAAGGTCTATTGTTTTAGAATTGAACAAACTAAAATTATTAAAGAATTACACTAAATACTTAAACTAAACTGAAAAACTTCACACTTTTGTCAATCTAACATGATCGTGCAGTAGAGGCTCTTCCTCACAATAGGTGATTCACTTGACCAGGTTTGTAATGCAGTTTACGTGACAGAGTAGAGTTCTGATGTGCTTTATCAGGGTTCGTACCCTTTTTCAGAAACAAATTTCCAGGACTTTCCAGGACTCTAAAATTCACATTAACCCTTTCATTCCCAAGATCTTCATGTTAATTCTCCTTACTGTCTGCCATACATTTCATACTTTTTTTACTTGAGTTTAACAGATTTCCAGAACTTTCCAAGACCAGTACCCCTTTTCCAGGACTTTCCAGTCCTGGAAAATGCCACAATAAAATTCCAGGACTTTCCAGGTTTTCCAGGATCCGTACAAACCCTGCTTTATGCAGGCGGTCTACTCAATACTATCTGTTTGCAGAACAAAAGATCCTATTGTCGTTTTCTTCATTCTAACAATGCGACTTTATCCACGGTCTCTACCCACAATAATGAAGCGACACTTACCAGTAATCATCATATCTTTGAGTTGAAAAAACAAACGAAATGTGTTCATGGAATTCTTGAAGAAATATTCAATCTTCAACGTAACAATAGGACAAATGTACTACTGGATTGCCCTGGCATTGTCAGTTTCCGCTAAACAAGAGTGATTACTGCTGTGAAATTCTCCACTTACGTTGTCCGTATGTTCATGTGATCATCAATGAAAGAGGTGGGATTGGATAAATTTTTTTCAGTGCTTCTGAGCTCAGACTGTGCATTTGTCCACATGGCTACCTTTGACAGAGACCTCAACAATTCCTTAACTCAATGCGAGCCCCAAAGTTGCAGCTCTGGAGAATCATCAACGACAATGTCCAACAAAGAAGACTCAAAACTTCTTCTAGAGAGAGAAATTGGTTACCTGAAGAACAATGTTTTTCGGTCCATGACAAACTTTTCCATGAGGTGCATGGGTTACGTCGTGGACAATGTGGTCAGGTTTGTTGCCAAAGGTTTCTTGTTCAGTGTAATACCAAAGGACCATATCCAAACAGAGGTAGAAGGCGACGAAAGTGATTCAAGGGGAGTTTCATATCTCGGATGATTAAATAATTAAGGTTACTTCCCACCTTTGCGGGTGCCCTTCAGGAAAAAATTCGTACGTGCGCCAATTTCAATAAAACCTAAACAAACTATATATCGGTAGAAAGCTTAATAAATGTAGTTTTTGAGAAAAATATAATTTAAGTGACTTTTTCCTTTGGGAAGTGTCAGCAGCCGGTAAACTGTGAAACAACAGAGAGTTGTTCTCGTGAATTAATTGGGTATCGAATGCCACGGCACGAGCAAAATAGCTGCACAGTCTTATTCAACAGGTATCAATCAACAAAACGGTGTCAGGCTTTTTCGATATTCTGATTGGTTGCCAAGATATCCTACTCCAAAGTTGAAGAAGCTAAAAATATACAAGATGCGTTGCATAAATGGTCACCATGGGAAAAAATATTTCTAATATGGTAATTTCCTGACACCGTTTTGTTTGTTATTATCCAAGGAATGCTTTGGCCAAATTTTGTGAAAATCTGTGAAATCTACATACCCTATTAATTCGCTCAAAGTCAACACATTCTACGAGAAATCAAACGCAAGATTTTCGCTCAAAAAGGTTTGTAAACAACTTGCGCCGCCCCAGGAGATTATGTCGCCTCTTGAAACCGCAAGCCAATGGCATAACAGGACCTCCTGGCGTCAACTACAATGGGTTAGAATGTCCCGAGAAAAATGTTGCATTACAGTCACGTTTTCGATCTTTTGACCGGCAAGACGAAAGAAAAGCAATCCTGGCAATGGGTAAAGTTGCCAAAGGCAAGGGGAAATCCTGCGTCAAGAAACGAAACATGTCAACCAAAGGAGAATCAATCAAAGCAAGTGAGAACATTTGGGCTGCTCTCATATCCGAAATGAGGTCTTTGGGGTAGGTTGTGTTTTGTTGATTTACAAATTATTTTAAGTCAAAGGAAAGCACATTTCCAAATCTATGTCTGACAAAATTTAGGTATAATGGTGACTTCTTTGTAAGAAACCTGGACGCGAGCATGGAGCGGAGTACAAAGAGAGGAAAGGGACCCCGCAGAACACGCTACATACAATATTGCACGTGGGCACATGCACTTTTGGTGAGAACTGAGAACTTATTCTTGTTTAGCTTTAGGTTACCAATGTTTGCCTTGCAAGAGCATGTGCCATATTTTAAGCTATTGCTTCGTTAATTTTCCTTCAGAGAAAAGAAGTTGGCCCTGAAGATGCCGAATATGTGTTCCCAGAGGTCATTTTACCATACATAAGAAAAATTGTTCCAGGGGATGTGACAAAGGCGCTTGGCTGAACCAAGAGCCTTTGTCGCTTTCTGCGAGGCTTTTTTTCCTTTCTTCCCCAAAACCTTTCCTTTTTCTCTTCTTTGGCCCTGGTTTTTTCATTGATTTTACCCAAGGACTTCTTTCTGTTTTAGATTTCTCCATGAAACTCAAACGTGCAATGCACAAAGAAAATATGTAAATCACATGAAACAAGAACCCGCTTCCTGCAAAATTTCCTCTGAGATGTCACCTACTTATGAGATTATGACACCTTCATTGTTTATTAACTTTTATTGGAAACAAATTTTGTTAAATGTCGGCGATTTTTGACATTTTTAAGTTTTTTTCTGTAAATGTTAGATAAAACGATAAACTTCAATTTAGGCAAATAAAAGAAAAAATGATTTTTTTTCGCTCTTGACAGTGGGAAGTAACCTTAATTTCGCTGACCACCGCTAATTAGCTAAGGAGCTGTCACGAGCTAGTCAATAAATAATTTGGCCTTCTATAGAAGAGTTTTATATAGAGCAGGGTCGTTTGACTGGGGTGTAGCAAATGTCATGTCAAAGGTCACACACATGTTGGTCTGCATGGTATTGACATCATGTTTATGTTTTGCTAGTTCGGTTTGCTTTGGCTCATTTCAAAATATAATTTTGTCTGGTATCGCCAGAGACTGGTGTCGCTCTCCTTCAAGAAGACTACCGTATACATCAATATTTAACTGAGTGTTTTGCTTCTTGAGCTCGATGTTTATCCCTCTCTTTGTTGACTTTGGTCGTTATCTGAAATTTCTTGATCCACATGATTCAAATGTAGATTCTCAGTCAAATTTCCATCTACTGATTGCATAGTTGAGGCCGTACAAATTTGTCTTAAGCCCAGTAATTCATTTTTTGCAAATGACAACTTTCTTCAGATTCATGGTACGGCTATGGGTCCCAAAAATGCATGCAGTTACACTGATCTAGCCATGGGAATTATTGATAAGAAAGCCAAATCATGGGAAATTAAACCCAACCTGTGGTGGAGGTACAGGGATGACATTTTTGATCTTTGGACCCAAGGGCCTGCTAAACTCGATGAGTTTACGCATTATATTAATTCTTTGTACCCACCATTAAATTTACTCTAGTTTCATCTCCCAATTCACTTAACGTACTAGATCTTACTCTCAATCTGGTGGACGGTTTCATCCAGACTGATATCTACTCCAAACCTACGGATAACCATATTTACTTGCTACAGAATAGCGCACGCCCTGCCCATGTTACCAGGGGTCATTCCCTATGGAGTAGCTACCAGGATCCAAAGGAATTGTTCTACTGATGAGGCATTTAGTGAATGCTCTTCTGAGTATAAGGGTTATCTATATAACCGGGGTTATAACCTGAATTTGGTTTCACAACAGTTTGAGAAAGCCCAGTCTATTCCTAGACAAACATTGCTTCAACTTCAAATTTTTCCACTTGTGCTTGATTTCAACCCTCGCTTACCCAGCATTGGTAAAATTATTAGGAAATACAAACACCTTATTTATGATTCACCATCTCTTGGAAAAATTTTTCTGGTAGGGTCCATCATTCCTGCTTTTCGTAGAACTAAAAACATCAAAGAAATCTTGAGCAGTTAGCCTCGTGAGCAACATCACACGCCTGATAATCAGTGGGGTTGCTTAAATGCACAGCCAAATGTGATCTATGTCGCAATTATTTAAAGGAATCCAATTGCTTTACTAGCACTAGTACTAGCAGGATGTATCCTATTACACAGATTCTTAATTGTAAATCTAAAAATGTCATCTACTTGGTTACGTGCAAGAAATGCAATGTGCAATATGTTGGTTCCACAAGAAATGAATTTAAAATTTGTTTCCGCAACCACAAGTCTTCTATGATCACCAAAAAACATACTTGCGAAGTTGCTATTCATTTTAACAAAGAGCCTCATGCTCTGGCAGATTTAGAATTTTTAATTGAACAGTTGTGTAATCTTAGTGTCAATAGTAATAGTCTTGATGACCGTTTGCTCACAAGTGAGGCCTTTTGGTGTGCTCAATTATGCACCCTCACACCTCATGGACTCAACAAAAGGTGCGAGTTTAATACCAGGAATAGGATTCGCTACAATTAATACCATCTTGCTGCTGTATTTTATTTGGTTTTATTTGCTTTTTAGCGGACGTTTTGCTATTTTTATTATAACGTAATTCTTATGTAATCTTAGGTAAAAATTTTTTTATTTCTTTGTTCTCTTTGTAAGTTATTGTTTCGTAACTTATCTAAGGCTTTTTCATTTTTGTAAATTTTATTCCGAGTATTGATATTCTTAGTGTTGAAGAAGCCCGAATGGGCGAAACGTCCACTGAATTAAAGACCTTCTACGAGAAAAGTTTCCACCTTCTTCTGTTTATTCAACCTAAAATAATTGTTTTATATATATTTTAAATCAAGAGGTAGCTGTCCAAGCCGCCACCAACCCAGATAAGGTAGTGTGATCAAATACATGCGTTGTCTAGATCGATTACCTCAATATACCATGTTGAAGTGGAAATACGGAGATGATCACAATTTTTGTTTGCAAGCTTAAGCAGCTGCAAAAGAACAATTAATGCAAAAAAACCTGTCTTCTCTTTTTTTTGTACAAGTGCTCTTGTGGTGAAGCATTTGCTCTCAAAGTTGGAGAGATGCTTCAGTTTATAAACCGAGGTGGACAAGAGGATGCCCTTCGGGCTTTCATAAGGAGCCAGGGCATTGGATGCAATGGCATCAAGTTGGTATTCAATGGCACTCAGTGCCATGGCAGTCATGTAAGACGGCGTGCTGCCCCCGAAGACTGCCTAAAACAACTTGATAAAGGTATTTCGGATGTATTTTATTATTAATTTAAGAATTTGAATTGACTGTTTTTAGCTGGAACCACCTTTTTTAAAATGCTAACAATGGCAGGCCAGCCGGGCAGTTTTCAAGCAATTTTCTTACCTAGCTTGGTAAAAGATGAAAATGGAAATGATAGAGACTGTAGGGCTGCAAACATTAAATATGAACCTCGACACCTAAATTATCTTCACATGCAGTCCTCTGAAAATGATCTAAACATTGAGCAAAACACAAAAAAATACAACCCACTTTAGAAGATGTAAGTGTCAAAAAATAGTTCTGTAGAGAATGGCTCCCATGACGAAATGTATTTGAAGTACAGATCTGCAAAGTCCTAAAGACAGAACATCAAGGCGAGAAAATATTCAGATAAGTAAAAACAGCTAATTGCCCAACTTGTCATTAAATTGGGATGTAATAATTGATAGGGATGAATTGATTACTTGGACTGTGATGTTATCTCAATTGATTACTTTATGAACAGATAAATTGTGTAGAATTTAAACTGTACCTACCTTCCATAATTGAATGACCATGTGGCATGTGTTCTTCTGTAAACAGTTGTAACTGGCTAGCCTCTTGGGAAGCTGTCTTAAGAGCTTTTTCCTATCATCCCCATGAGGCTAGTCCAGTCCCAGGTCCCACTACCCTTCTCATCTGCATTTCTCTTCTCCCATATTGAGGAAGTAACACCTCAGTTGTTGATTGCCTCCATAAGTTTTTTTGAGACGTTCTGACTTTTCAACTGATCTTTTTGTGGTAGAGGAAGAGCTCTCCTTGTCATCCCACTACATTGCATCTTCAATTAAGTTTTCTAGCAGAATATCTGTGATTCTTAAAGAGATACTCTACACCATATTTCGACTTTTGCTCAAAATGTAGCATATGCACTATAAAAACTATGAGAGACAGAAAGAGCGGGAGAAATAAATTCTAACGGCTGAAAACTGCACTACAAAAGCGAAATTTCGCTCAATTCGAGGACCAGAAGTGAAACGGACGACTTTTTAGGCACATGATCAATGACGTAGA
Source organism: Orbicella franksi (assembly GCF_964199315.1). Classification (NCBI taxonomy): domain Eukaryota; kingdom Metazoa; phylum Cnidaria; class Anthozoa; order Scleractinia; family Merulinidae; genus Orbicella; species Orbicella franksi. The sequence goes on along the minus strand of NC_138154.1, from coordinate 2,385,486 downwards.
AAGGAGAACTCTATTAGCACCATTGCTTGTTTCACAAAGTTTATAGTTTGCATGGAATCGGGGGATTTGTGTAGTTCTTCTTCTGTTTCTTCTCAAGAACATTCTACAGAAGACACAACCTGGGAAGACTGTCAAGGAACGCAGCCGTATCTCTTTGAGCCTTACGACAGTGAGGCTAGCTCAGACACGGACTCCCCAAATGAGTCCGATGAAGAAGAATTCGCACAACTGCAAAACACAGACCGGTAAGAGATCAATCTACTTCTTGTGGCGAGTTCTCTTTACAACCCATCATTTTGTAGCTTGATTTTTTAAGTGAATAAATGAGTTCAAGATGACAACAAAGCTATCTTGTCATGGTCTTTGTGATGGAATTGTTTTGTGTATTTTCATGCGCAGATATCCACAATATTGACGTGTGAAATAATTCTCAGCTCGAATGTGTTTGTGCGTTCATATGCATAGGTCATAAGCTCTGGGTCATAAGCTAAAATCTCGATTGGAAATTGTAGGTGTAAGTGTGGAAGTTGCCAGAGACTAAATAGAGTTGTAGAGTGCATTTGTTGTGCTGAAATTGACTGCGTCGTAGCCAAAAACAATGAAGCTGTTGAGGCAGAAGGACTGGCTGAACCTCCCATTTGCATCACACAGCATCCAGGGTTCCACGCCGTTTGTTTGAATCACTGGGTTCTACAGACGGCATGGTACCAGTACAAGCAACAATACCAAGATTCTTACGAAGGGCCATCTCAAAAAAAATAGACACATAGCCTACAGGCAGTTGGCGAGGTGGTGCTGGGGTCTTTTGGGAAAGGAAGTGCGAGTGGTTCTGCCATCATGTGCTGTGTGTTGCACACGAGCACACTTCCCGCCTCCAGGGCTCAAAGAAGACTTCGTATTTGAAGGATTTCACTTTCCAGACAAGTAATTGTTTTAATACTGTGTAGTATTTCAATTGAGCTTCTAGTTGACCCTACTAGTCTGTTGGGGTTTTCCTTGAGATTATAACTGACAAAATAATTAAATCTAGGGTGATTGGGTAAGATACTTTGAAGAACATATTTATATTGTGAAGATGGTAAACATTCTAAGATCCTCATTTAATGTTTTATTTTCCATTTCACTTTGTGTCACTGAGTCAGTCTTCTAAGACTGATCGAAGATCCTTGCATTTATGAGATCAGTGGAGTATTACTAACAACAACAGGGACTGCGAAGGGGGAGGGGCTGGCAGGGCTATAGCCCTACCACTTTTATTGCTGGGATTTATTTTCTAGGACTTCAGATGATGTTGATAAAATTTGGATTTCACCACTTGAAAGTAATATTGGCCAGTAGCATTGGCCAGATTTTTTAGCCTTACCACTTAAAAATGGTCTCTCCTGTTCCTGAACAACAACAGCAATACTCTTTATTTTCTTTCATTTTAGCGGAGCCTCAGTGCGCAAAGCGTGCCAGCGAAGCACCATGGGTAAATAAAATTGGTAACCCATCAAGAGAAAATTTGGTTGACGTCAGCGTATGAGCGAGCAAGCGAGCGAACGCTGTCCATACAGACTCTGGGGGAGGGGGAGGGGCGTCTCAAGGTATCCCTCACAGGAAAGCTAAGGAATGCCATCTGTTCTGGCCGGGAGTTTCCAGAAAAGTCAGCGAAAAAAAAAAGAAACTTAGTTCTATTTGTTATGTTAACAAACGATCGGAGGGATTGATCTAACGTTTTCAAGACAGGGTTTAGTTGAAGCAGAACGTGAAAGAGAACGGCAGAGAGCAAGGATTAACAGCCAAAGAAGTGGCGAAGAAGATCGCGAAAGAGCGGGCCAGGGCTAGAAAGGAGGCGAGATAGTACTGAACAATGCTGTGAATTAGATCGAGTGAGGGCTAGAGAAAGGAGATGAAATAATACCGAACAATGCCGTGAGGCAAAGTGAACGACAGCTATAGAAAAGAGCTGGAATACCTGAAAAATTTACTCAGAAGACTACAGAACTTCGCGCGTCGAGATGTGCAGCCGTCTAAGAAGTACTAATCACGTGATTTCATCAGGTGATCAACAAGAGAAATCAAACATGTTTCTTGTGTTTAGAGGAAAAAACACAGCGGGAAGTGGTTGATGCATTGATCTATTGAAAAGATTAGATCAATTCAGTCTTCGCAACTTTTGCTGGAAAGTTTTTGCCTATAGGATTCAAACTGAAGTGAACTGCCAAATTGTGGTAAGCGACTTTGTTACACAGAAACTTTCACGTTTTCCATAAAAATTATGTAGTTGCTTCGGCGAGATAAGCTTAGAAGTTAAGTTTATATCTTCAATAGGAGTTTTAAAGTCTCCCTGATTATCTGATTTGGAACCATACTGGGAGAAATTAGATAAAATTCAAACAATAAGACTAGGGTCATTGTTGAATATAAAGTTGCATAAATTATTGTAAACAAACAAGCTTAGTTTTCTGTCGTTTTTCGCCGTATACCGATAACCTCACATCTAAAAGTAATAAAACTGTATTTGTAAATACTGCCAGGCGAGTTTTGAACTTTTCTTTGTGTTAGTAAGGACAGCCGCTTTGTAGACTGCTATAATTTCTTCTTCTGTTTACCTTTGGAAGAAGGAAAACCATCGATTTGCTATCCTTGACAGCTTTTGACACTCGTAATTGTTGTCATGCATACTGCGTTTACAAATTATGGAGACTTCCTCGTTTTGTTTGTCTAATTTATTGGGTTTAGTGAAATGTGTGGCTGAATTTCTTTTAAGGTTATTGTTAAAAGACTGGTAAAGCTACAGCCGAAAAAAGGACTACAAAGCCGTCGGCAAAAATAATATTCAAATTACGCTTTGGCGCGAATAATTATTAAACTTGAACACCGCAAGTCTTTGAGATTTTGGACGTTTTGTGCCTTCTAAATGCATTTGTTGGCTTTAACTGGAATGATAATCAATCTTAAACGAATTTTCTGTAACATTTCTGGTGTCCTTCGTTTGATTCAGGTGTAGTGATATGCATATTGTGTTTAAGTAGTTTTACTCGGTTTTGTTGTTGTTGTGGTTAAAATGTCGAGTGGATGATTAGTATTACACTAGGCTTGCTGAAGCAGCAAGTATGGAACATAATTTTCCAAAATACTAAATCCATACACTCTTTTGAAACGTGGTAAATTGTTTATAGCACCTCCATATTCCCCTTTTGCACATGAACATGAACTATTTTTTCTACATCAATCAATGACCCTGCATGCAGAGAAAGCTCTACACGGAGATGATTCCATTGGTGCCACTGCATTTGGGGATACACGGTTCCTATTTTTCAATTTTTTTAAGGGGGTACGTGTTCAACTTTGGTGCATGTAGGATATATTTTTTATCCATTTAGCTGTAATTTTACTGATGTCTTAATTAAACATATCTTGGATTTGGCTGACCAAATGCACATATGCATAAAAACCTCCGAGTGTGTTCAATTGTCTACATGTAGTGAAGGCAAAATATGTGTAGATGGTATACCTTACTTATAGCTTACTGATTAATTTTTGACATAATTTAATTACAAAATTATATATTTGATGGGGCCACCCAGTAGTTAACAGTCCCCGTAGTCCACAATCTTTGTGGAGAAAAAAAAAACACATCAATTATTGAAGTATAATTATATAATTATAATGGTAGCCTACATGCTGTAAGTGTTCATCCACAAAGTGTTATTTTTACCATTAATGCCAGGGGGATTTTTTCATTGTGAATGTTGCAATGTCGTAATTTTGCAGTAGGGAATGGATCTCATTATATTCCTGTGTGCTGTTCTTAATACTGCACAGCTGTCATACCTTTAACTGTATCTCTTACAGTCACTTTTGGGAAGTGTCTTAAGGCTTATATGTAGAATTCCAGTATTTTTTAAAAGGTACACAGTATTAATAGCATATTTTATGGAAAAAAACTGAACTATTGATGGACGTATAGCATGAAGGCAAATAGCAATGCACAATTATGTTACAAAATACATGTACAAATTCAAACCACCACTGAGTCAATTGGAAACATTGTAATATTTAGATTTAGCCAAACCTAAAAGTGAGCTCCTGGGCGGGGTTGCTCAAAGCCCAAGTAAGCTAACCCAGGATTTTGATGTGAGTTTTGTAACTTTGCATTGAGGTTTTTTGTTTATGTCTGGCCTTCTGTTTTGAGTTTCAATAATCTCAAAGTACATAAAACATAAGCAGTGAAAAACATTAGTATACCTTCTGAACAACCCAGTCTTGATCAACAAGTTAACCTAGCTTGAGCCCACAATCCAATGGAAAACCAGTACTTTGTCAGCGGTCAACTTTTTGAAAAACGTGACCTTGATGAGCTCTTAACCTGAGCCCATGATATGGTCATATAATACTGGTCAGCAGATACCTTGTTTTGACAGCTGTCAATTGACCATGACATGGATATCCAGTATCATACATGTACGATTAAATCATGGCCACCATGTTCTGCAGCATTGGCTTCATTGGGCACAGCCGCCATGATCCACACTGCTAGCCATGTTGACCACGAAAAAATAGTTCTATGGTTTACTATTTGTACGCGTGCATGTGGTTCTGTTTCTATAGTTATGGGGCTCCGCTTGGCAGCAGCCGCTGGGAGCTCTGCCATAAAGGTGGCTGTCATAAATTTTTTCACAAAAAATGGAAGGAAGCAATAAGTTCATGGTTTAAGGTTACTGTATATCTCGAGAGGTGTTTCGCATCCAAGAGAAGTAATGCTCCCCTTTTACACTGTAATGTAGATACCTAATGATCAAACGAGACCAAGAATTTTGAAATAAAATGAATCATCTGATAATCCAGGCCCCCTAACGGGAGTGTCCAAATAACCTTTAGAAAGCTGCAGGTCAATGCAATTTTTTTGCTAATTTAATATGTTAGTCAGGTTTTAGACCCAAAGTGCTTAAACAACATGTCTGCATTTTGCCATATTCAATTTCAGTGAAAATAAAAGTTACTGAACAATTATGAAAAAGGATTTTAAAAAAATATATGAAGTGATTGTACAAGAATCACTCTTGGGAAAAAAAATATTTCAAAATAAAATATCCCCTGACATGTTTTTGTTGTTTACATGTCAAATTAGCTACATCGCTTAGATGCATGACACTTCAAAAGGCATATGGTAACCCTAAAGACACAGCATTTACGACAGAGTAATTCTAAACTATATCCTTATTCTAGATCTAGACTACACAATTGTATCACTGTTACTGCATAACCTTCATGATCTAAAGGCAAGGACAAGATCAGATCTACTGACTTTTTCAAAAAGAGGAAGCTTGGGATTGGATAACCCCAGATATGCATGTTTGCCAAGATGACTTGACATCCCAATTTGTTTACATTTTTTTTTTAACCAGCACATTCAATACAGACTAAGGACAACAAAAGAAAAGCCACTAACTGGAATGCAAATGGTTTTAAGACCTAAATGGAAGATCAAGATGTCTATAATTATTTGGACCAGGACAATAAACATAGACTCAGAAGAAAGTTGAAGCCACTAGATGGAATGCAAACAATTTATAGACACTGCAAATGTGTTACTCTCTTCTTTTCAGTCCAGACTGAAGTGTTATCATGTTCAAGATCATATATTTCATGAAAAGGTTACAAGGATCATATTTGAAATAATTTTCCTAATAGGCCTATTGCCATAGTGGATGACATCACCCCAGCAAAGACAGGAAGATCTTCCAGTGTCATTTGTTGATTGCAATTATACAAAGTAAGAAAGATACCAAATTTACATTCTCTAGACCTGCTAATTAAACTTTGACAATCCTACCTGCAAGACAACTCAGAAGATTTGCATGAACTCTTCAGATCACATGAAATACATCAAATGAATGATTCTTGATCCTTCTCAAACAGTACTCAACAATAATATTAATGACACAAGATGCAACTATGGTCCTGACAAACATGATGCCTGTGCTGACCTTTCAAGAAAGCATATACATTGCTGATGAAAACTTTAAATAAGCATAAAAGCAAATGCTTTCAATTAATTACATTAAGAAAAAAGTAAACATAGAGTTCTAGAGCTGGTATTCTTGGGTTGCACTGTCACACAAAAATTAATTCGAATTGACCATTCAGTGGATAAATTCAAGACATTGTGATGTTATAGGAGATAAATAAAGAAGACACTTTTCCAAGTTTTTAGCTCTACAGGCTGTGCATCTTCCCAAGCTTCAGATATTTGTTAAAATATTTTGGGCAAATTTACAGAGCCCAGTATGAAACTGCCATGTTGGTGTACCTCCATTGTACACCAACATTGCAGCAGGCAAATATTGTAAACATCTGGAGGTTACTTTGGATATCTAGCTGGCTGATTATCTGAACTGAACAAGCAAACATCTAAATATTAAGCACTTTTCCTAATACTTTAACTTCTAAAAAGGCTAAAAGTCACGAGATAAGTAAGTATTTTTTGACAAATGCTTTCGTAGCTTTATGTTACGCACCAACACAACTCTGAAATTCAAAATGTGCTTGTTTCCAAACAAAGCAAGCTATTAAGGTGAAAAGTTGTTAAAAGATATAAATTTATACCCCTCTTATGCCTGATGAGGATAAAAACTTTATCTGGTGGCTCTTTAGTTTTGGATTTTAGAAAATGATCATGTCACATGCAAATGAAGATTATCCTTGAGGTCAGATTGGGTAAGATTTGAGTCCTAGATTGAATGGTTTTTTTAGCATGAACATCTCAATATTAATTTTATTTCAAACAAATTAGAACCTAGAAGTTCACTAAATAGCTTAATTATTTAAGTGCGTGTAAGGCTTATCAGCCGAGGGAAAACAGCAAGTTCAACTCCTCCTACATGTACATGAAGGAGTTGTTTGACTCAAGAAAATAGCTTATAGCTTCTGAACTTATTAGCTTGCAAAGAAAGTCATGTCTGATAGCACAACGCCTAGCAGTTCCTTGGGAAATTCTTTGAGGAATTCAAACTACAGAAGTACTGTGAGAGATTAAATTTTGGGGGGCTAGTGAGAATGACTTTTAGACAAGTACATCATAGTGACAGCTTACTGAGAGGATAGCCCAAAAAATTGGTTTTCATTTCTCCACACCCTGCTTATACTTAGTAATACTTTGGGAGATGGTGCAAACCATTCCAGCAGAAGTGAAGAGCACTAATTGTATCTATTGACTGGGTCTAGCTTTCAGCGAGGTCGGACATCTTCTGAAGCGCTCCGCCTTCAAAGCAAATGTAATCCTCCTAGGGAGCCCGAGAGCTGAGAAAATGGCAGATGAACAACAAGCAACCAAGGAAAGCTCCACTCGCAAAAGAAGAAAACGAAGTAAAGGTTCGCAAACTGATAATGAGGACAGCGAGATAGAATATTGCCACGGCTGTACAAACATGGCGGAATCACTCGCCGAGATTAACAGCAAACTTGACAAGGCCTTAACCTGCATGGGAGAAATGGAAGTACTCAAACAAAAACAAGAAAACCTGGAGAAAAAGAACAAGGAGCTAGAAGATAGCCTGAGTTTTGCCCATACTTCAATTGAAGGGCTACAAAAGAAGCTGGCTACTCAAGAACTTGCCATCAACGAGCTAAACAAAAGTGTCATCTCATTAACAAAACAAGCTAACGAAGAAAAGCAACGAGCCATCAAGCTTGAAAGTCACAGTCGGCGAAATAATCTCAATTTCTTCAGTCTACCTGAGCAAAAGAATGAATCAGCAGAAAAATCTGAAAAAATCTTGAGAAAGTTCATGGAGGAAAACCTCAAAATAAGCAAAGATGCAAGCGAGATCTATTTGGAGCGCGTTCACCACGTCGGAAAACCAGCTAATTCCTCAGATGAAAAACCTAGACCACTTATTGCAAAATTTTCCTTTTACAAAGACAAGGAGTTTGTCTTATCTTGGGCAAAATATCTTAAAGGAACTTATTTCGCTGTGGCATGCGATTTCCCGAAAGAAATCGTCGACAAGAGAAAAGCACTTGTCCCGATTCTTAAAGACGCAAAGAAGAGAGGTCAAGACGCAAAACTCATCTTCGACAAACTGTACATCAATGGACAAGTATACACTCCAACCAAATCGCTATAGTCCTTCCAAGGGAGCTAACGTAAGATATATTTTTTTTCTCTTCTCTTGTTTCTCTGGGTTCCTTGCTCAGCTAAGCCCAGTTTAAAGGTTAGTTTGTAGATCTCACTAATGTTTGCCTACACAGGTCTAGTTAAATACCGAGCAGCATGTGCTCTCTTCATGTTATGTTTAGTCCCCACGTTCGAGTCACCCCGTTTATATAGTTTAACTTTAATTTCGCATTATATTTCATTGTTTATAGTGTTTGCCGTGTTTGTTGACAGTTCAAAATCGTTATTTAGCATCTTTCTCAATGAATCACAGAATCTGTGCTGCAAAAAACCTATGACTGTTCCTTTTAGACTCTCCTTTTGTTCTTTGAATGTAAGAGGTTTAAACCAAGCTAGAAAGAGGCGGCGGGTGTTCAGATGGCTTCATAACCAAAAATTCGACGTCGCTTTTTTACAAGAAACCTATTCATCCAAAAGTGTCGAAGAAATGTGGAAAGCTGAATGGGGACGGAAAATTTATTATAGCCACGGTACCACGCATTCAAAAGGTGTGATGGTATTGTTCAAGCCAAATTTAGATTTTGAAATCGAAAGCGCCATCGCTGACAAGAAAGGTCGGTATCTGTTGCTAAAAACCAACATGTTTGAATCGTCCTTCTTGCTAAGCAATATTTACGCGCCAAATGACATTACCGCTTATGGTGGTTCGGGCGCAAGTAGACCAAAAGAGCTTATACAATAACAACAACAAGATTTATTTCTGCTCCCATTTCTCCGACCACATGCTTCGGTTAACCGCATCCCATAATAGACCAGTGATCATGTGACTGACACGTCACAACAGAAACACTACATCTCCCCCTAAGTTATTACAAATGTCAGCACTAGAGAAAAACTAAATGAACAGTATCACAAATCTAATTAATAGTCCTTAAAACAAACAGTCTCTCTCTTTATGTCTCTTGCACATTCTAAAACTAAGTGCATATGTAGTCTTTTAAATAGGCGGGTGGTTGTCTAGAGCGCGCAGGTCGCAAAACAACTGAATCGCCCGGCAAAGGGTTGGGTGGAGTCTCTTGCACCTCTGCTGGCTGGCTTGCAATTGTCATTGGATGCATTTGTTCCACCTGGTCTGGCTCTTGGGGTAGTTGTGCTGGCTGTACCTGGTCTTCCTTTTCAGTGGTTTCAGGTGCAACAAATTTCATGTGGGCTATGTTTCGCATTTTATTGTTCCCATTGGTATCTTCCAGTATGACGGCATTTCCATCTTTGTGAACGACCTTGTATGGCTCAGGTTCATAATTGGGTGAGAGTTTGTTCTCTCGAACCTGTTTCAGTAGGACTTGATCACCCTCTTCAATGTCGCTGAATTTGGCAGCGCGTGTTCTGTCTGCATACTCCTTCTGTCTAAGTTTAACATGAGCATCCCTCTCTTTTAAGAGCAGCTGCCACTGTGCTTCAGTGGCTCGATCCTTGGGGATTTGGACTTTTGGAAGTTTGTCACGTAGCTTCCTCCCCATCAGTAGTTCTGCTGGTGATGTCCCAGTAACAGTATGAGGGGTAACTCTGTACTGGAATAGAAAGTCTGCGAGTGCTTTTCGCCAATCTTTACCCTCTAGGCGCGCGATTCTCACGATTTTCAGTAAGGTCTCATTGCAACGCTCCACCTCTCCATTGCTTTGGGGCCAATAGGGCACGCCCTTTTTGTGTTCAATTGCTAGATACTCTAGGAATCCCTCGAATTCCTTGGATGCAAATGGAGGTCCGTTATCACTACGGACAGTCTCTGGTAGACCATGTGTTCTAAAAATAGCCTCCATGGACTTGATTACATTTTGTGCATCTGTTTTCTTGAGAAGGACAGCTTCGATCCAGCGAGAATAGTAGTCTACAACTACCAGGAGGTGATCTCCACTTGTAATCTCGAGAAGGTCAACTGAGATTTCTTGCCACAGGGAGTCTGGTAGTCTGGTTGATCTCACCGGCTCTGGTTTGGATCGGGGTCCGACAAGCTGGCAGGGGTGACATGTTTGTATTGCTTGCTCTACTTGCTTGTCCATTCGTGGCCACCATACTTTCTCTCGCAACCTGGCTTTAGTTCGGACCATACCTTGGTGTCCTTCGTGAGCCAACATTATGGTGCGCTTTTGAAGGCTCTGTGGAATGAGGATGCGGCTTCCTCTCATCACCACCTGTCCTATCACCCACAGTTCATCTTTAACTGCTTTGTAAATTGTGCCTTGTAACTGGCTTCAATCATCTGTCATTACAGCCTGCCGTAACATCTTTAGCGTTGGGTCTTTTTCAGAAGCGATTTCAACTTCCTTTGGCACCAACGCAGCTGGTACAGCCTCACTTACTACGCTGTACGCAAACTCTTCTGCAGCTTGAGTTTCGTGATCATGGGTAGTACCCACCGGTAGGCGGCTCAGGACGTCTGCAGCATTGTCCTTGCCCCGTATATGTGTCAACTTGTATTGGAACTGCTGTAAGTAGAGAAGCCATCTTTCTATTCGTGCTGATGGGGGCTTTGACTTTGCTCCGAGTACGATGAGAAGAGGCTTGTGATCAGTGCAGATTTCAAAGCTAATGCCATAGAGGTACAAGTGGAACTTTTCACAAGCCCACCTTACAGCCAGAGCTTCTCTTTCAAATTGGGAGTACCTCATTTCAATCTTACTCAGCTTTCTGCTGGCATAATATATTGGCCTGTAGCTTCCATCTTTTTGCTTCTGTTCCAGAATCGCCCCAACTCCCACTGGTGATGCACCGGTTGTCAGACGAGTTTCTGCGCCCTGTCTGAAATATGCCATCACTGGTGCACGAGTCAGCCGGTCTTTTATCTCTTGGAATGACTTTGCTTCCTTTACTCCCCACTTCCACTTGATGTCTTTTGCGGTGAGGTCCCACAATGGACTTGATATTGATGCAAAGTTGGGGATGAACTTTGAACAGAACTGCACGGAGCCAAGAAAACTTCTTACTTCTGATGGGTTTTGGGGTGCTGGTGCCTCAACAATAGCTTTCACACATTGACTAGACACTTTCAGCCCTTCCCCAGAGAGTACATCACCCATGTAGATCATGCTGCCAACACCAATTTCACATTTATCATAGTTAAGCGTAAGCCCACTTTCTTCAAGCTTGCGCATGACCCTCTCTAAGTTTTCGTCATGCTCTTCATCATTTGTGCCAACAACTCGTAGGTCATCATGCAGGTTGTATGCCCCTGGGCAGTCTTGGATGATCTGCCAAACAATTTGCTGGAATTTTTCCGTGGCCATGTTTACACCAAAAAGCAGGCGCTTGTATTTGTAAAGGCCATTAGGCGCAGCAAAGGTTGTAATGTCCCTTGAGTCTGGGTGTAACTCAATTTGGTGAAAAGCCATATTTAAATCTAATTTAGAGAAAACTTTGGCATTCGAGACTTCTTGGAGTGTTTCCTCTACCGTGGGGACTGGGTGTTTCTCCCGCACAATGGCTTGGTTCGCTTGTCTCATGTCTAGACAGATTCTAATGTCACCGTTAGGCTTCTCGACCACTACTAAGGGGTTGACCCAGCTGGTAGGTCCCTCCTACTTTTTCGATAACATCAAGTTTCAGTAACTCTTCCAATTTCTCCGTGACTTTTTCTCGTCTACTAAAAGGAATTCTGCGTGGGGGTTGAGCAACTGGTTGTACTTTTTCATCAATGTGTAACTTGAGCTGGTACCATTTGAGCTTCCCCAAGCCCTGGAAAACTTTGGGAAACTTTGCCCTTAGGGAGGCCTTTCTATCTGCTTGTTTTGGATTGTTACTAGCACCATCAGATTCAACATCACAGCTGTTAACAGGGATACCAACCCTTAAAACACCAAGCAACTCAGATGCATCGCGGCCTAATAGCGTCGCAGCTTTGCCAAGCATAACATAAAACTCAACATTCAGGGACTTTTGGGTTTGTGGCACACGTACATCAAGATTACATTTTCCTTTGATTTGGAGTGGCTCTTCAGATGCATAAGCAAAAACTCTTTTGTTGCACTCCAACAATTTAACATTACCCCCCGTTACAAGGTTAAATACTTCTTCGGACATTAAATTACAACTAGCATCAGAGTCTATAATAACGTTGATAGTCTTATCTGCAATCTCCAGCTTCAGAGTGTTCCCGTCATCTGTCTCCCCAGTGTAGAACACGTAGAAATCATCCTTCCTTGCGGAGTTTCCAGTAGTCACGTCTTTGGTTACTTGGCGTACATCACGTTGGCCCTGTGAACTTCCTCCTCTTCGTCCACGACTTTGCTTTCTTCCAGAGTTTCCACGGTATTCGTTTCCACGACCACGACTCAAACTGCGACTAGAATCTCGCCCTTTACTCTGTTTGGAGTGACAGCACACTTCGAAATGACCCACGTTGCCACATTTCCCGCATTTGTGGTCACGCGAACAAAGACATTCCTTCGCGAAGTGTCCCGCTTTATCGCACCGCCAACATTTTCCCCCTTGTTTGGCGTCTGGAGATATGTTATTCACTCGGCCATCACGGATAAGAACAAGGGCTTCTTTGTCATGGTATTGACTAACGATTTCCAATAGTTTGCTCAATGTTAATGTTTCTTCGCAATACAACTTGGCCTTGAGGTTTTTGTCTTGAATGAAAGAAATCGCACGATCTCTCACCTGGTTGTCCCTTTCACCTTCGTATTCACAATGTTCGGCTAATTTCTGCAGGCGTGTGATGAAATTGTTAATGGTTTCTCCAGCGGTTGGTTGAGCTGCGAGAAACACCTGTCTTGCCATCGGCGCGTTTTTTCTCGGTTTGAAATGTTCGGATAGGCTGTCCATAGCTTTCTTGTAATCCTTCGCTTCGCCTCGTTTGTCGGCAGGAATTGGGTTATTAAAAACGTCTCTGACTTGGGGCACGGCGAGGTGAAGTAGAAGCGCCTTCTTCTGTGTTGGGTCGCTGATTCCCGAGGCAGTCACGTACAATTCGAATTCGTCTTTCCAAGTTAGCCATCGTTGTGCGAGTGTAGCTGGCTCGCCCACAGTGTTGAATGTTTGTAAACCTGGCAGTCCGCTCGAGGATACGGCCATCTGTGCGAGTTTTCCACTGTTTAAACTCGTTATCCACTTTTTATCCGGTTTTCCTTGTTGCCAAATGTGGTGGTTCGGGCGCAAGTAGACCAAAAGAGCTTATACAATAACAAGATTTATTTCTGCTCCCATTTCTCTGACCACATGCTTTGGTTAACTGCATCCCATAATAGACCAGTGATCATGTGACTGACACGTCACAACAGAAACACTACACCGCTCAGACAGTGTTTTTTCGTAACCTTGACAACATTCTTTTACCGTATGCAGATTCACAAATCATCTTGGGAGGCGACTTGAATTGCTCATTAGCACCTATAGATAAAACAGGCGGAGCTCCGGTTCAAAAGAAACAAAAAGTCATTGATGAGATTGAAGGCTTAGTCGGACGATTCAAACTTCAAGACATTTGGAGAGATCAACATCCCAACAAAAAACAATACACATGGCGCGATAATTCCTTGAAAGTGCAATGTCGTTTGGATTACTGGCTTGTTTCGAAAGAATTGCCGTCTGCCATTGATATAAACATCATCAACCCCACAATATCCGATCACAGCGCTATCGCTTTTACTTTACAATCCAAAGAATATGCTTAACGTGGACCCGGGTTTTGGAAAATTAACAACTCGTTGTTAAAAGACGCAAACTTCATTAATGAGCTCAAAAGCAAAATACCCGAATACAAAAATAAACACAGCTATCTCGCTGACAAAGGCCTGTACTGGGACATGCTCAAAATGGAGATAAGAGGATTTTGCGTCCAATATTCAAAAAGGAAAAATAGAATAAAAAGAAATAAGGAACGCGACCTTCAAAAAGAAATTGACGACATGATGACCTTACTGCAATCAAATAGATCAAAAGAAAACACTGCGAAGCTTTACCAATTAAGAGCCCAACTCAACCAGATTGCTGAATATAAAACTGAAGGAGCAATGATTAGAAGTAGAATACGTTGGCATGAACAAGGGGAGAAAAACACCAAATACTTTTTAAATCTCGAAAAAAGGAGGTTCACAAAAACACATATAACTAGACTTAAAACGGACGAAGAAAGGGAAACTACCTGTGAAAATGAGATTTTAGAAATGCAAAGAGCATTTTATGAAAATTTGTATGCAAAGGCCCCCTGCAATAGTGACACACATAATGCCTTCCTACAAGACCCTAACCTGGTTAAGTTAGAAGAGCACGACCTGCATGAGCTTGAGCAGCTTTTATCTAAAAGCGAGTGTTTCAATGTCCTCAAACAGTGTGTCAAAAACAAATGCCCAGGCAGTGATGGCCTCTCGGTTGAGTTTTATTTGCACTTCTGGCATCTACTCGGCGAAGAAATGGTAGAAAGTTTTAATTACGCCCATAAATTAGGAAAACTAAATATCACTCAAAGACAAGGTATAATAAAGGTCATACCAAAAAAACGAAAGAACCGGCTGTATTTAGAAAATTGGAGACCATTAACGTTACTTAATGTTGATTATAAAATAGCAACAAAATCAATAGCTCACAGAATCGCTAAAGTCCTTCCCAAATTAATAAATGAAGACCAAACTGGCTATGTCAAGGGCCACTACATAGGACAGAATATTAGACTCATCAATGACATCATGAAGATAACTGAGCTGGAAAACATTCCCGGCATGGCGATTTTTATTGACTTTAAAAAAGCCTTCGACACCGTTGACTGGAACTTCCTTTTTAAGACCTTGGAGGCTTTAAATTTCGGCCCTCAGTTACAACAGTGGATTCGAACCTTTTACGCTGACTGTTCAAGCTGTGTAACAAATAATGGTTATGCCTCCGCTTTCTTTAATCTACAAAGACGTGTTCGCCAAGGGTGCCCACTTTCTGGCTCCCTGTTTGTGCTCTGCGCCGAAATTCTTGCTAACGCAATAAGGTCTAATGCAGGTATCCAAGGAATCAATATTTACGGAAAAGAATTCAAAATTTCACAATACGCAGACGATACCACTGTTTTTGTTTCCGATAGTATATCTGCCCAAAATTTATTCCAACTGCTCAATGCCTTTCAAAACTGCTCAGGTCTCGAAGTAAACAAAAGTAAAACAGAGGGCATGTGGCTGGGCGCAAACAAAAACAACTTGGAGGAACCTCTAGACATAACATGGCCAAAAGATCCCATACTTGCGCTCGGTATACACTTCTCCTATGATGAAGAGGCTGCCTTTCAAAAGAACTTTGAACAGAAATTGTCTTCAATGACTTCCCTACTTAACCTGTGGTACCCTAGGAACTTAACTCTACATGGCTGTATTGTCATCCTAAAAGCACTAGCCCTTTCCAAACTTATTTATAACACCGCTGTCCTCCCTGTTACATCTAATTTCATTCAAAATGTTAATAAAGTTATATCCCAATTCGTATGGCGCAAGAAAACCCCAAAGATAAAGCAAACCACAATGATTGGACCGAGAGCAAAAGGAGGTCTTGGAATGCCTGATTTTGATGCAATAAACAGCGCTCTCAAAGCGACCTGGATCCGAAGACTTGATAACGGTTACCCTTCCGCGAGCTGGACGCATATCCCTGTTACCATGTTAGAAAAATGTGGTGGCAAATTTCTCCTTAAGTGCAATTTTGATCTCAAAAATCTCAATGTAAGAATTCCTCTCAAATTTTACGAGAAAGCCTTGTTGGCTTGGCAGTCAATCAATTTGTTTACTCCGTCCTCAGAAGTGGAAATACTTGATGAAATTCTTTGGAACAATAGATTCATCAGGATTGGTAACTACTCAGTGTACTACAAAGAATGGCGTGAAGCGGGTGTAGAAAAAATTAGAGATATCTTCAACGGTGACACATTTACATCTTACTGAGATTTCTGCTCTCACTTTGCCTTCAAAACTAACTTTCTAACCTATTACGGTTTATGCCAAGCAATTCCATCTAACTGGATTAAAACTTTGAAAGGCAAATTACAGCCGCATTCGAAGGAACCTACAAACATGGATAGAATTCCCCTTGAGAAGCTCTCTTGCAAACTTGCTACTAACTACCTTGTTGAAAAGAAGTTCGTTTCTGCCACCGCCGAAAAGACTGAAAAGAGCTAATTTGAACGACCAGCAAATTTATCAAACGTACATGATGCCTTTCAAGGCCACTAAAGATATTCAACTCTCGATGTTTTAGTTCAAGATTGTACACCATATCTTACCCACCAGTGCTGCATTACATAAATTCGGTATTAAAGAGCACGACCGCTGTCATTTATGTGCTGAAAAGCAAACAATTACACATCTCTTCGTAACTTGCCCCAACGTCCAGCTGTTTTGGACAGAGTTTAATGATTGGTGGTACAGAAAAAACAATACTGTAATCACGCTCTCTGAAGCACAAATACTTTACGGCATCACAGACACCGTGCCTCTGTGTCTCGGTTTAAACCTCTGTACAATAATTGCAAAATATTATATTTACACCGCTTCAAAAAATGAGGAAGATTATTTCTTAGACGCTTTCTTGGCTATCCTTAAAAACAAAATAGAAATAGAAACTAGCAGAGCAAAGGTGCAAGTTAAACTGTAAATATAGCTAAATATACTGTAAATTGTCGCTTTTTTGTCATTTTTTTTTTGCAGTTTTCACTAGTTCTAGTAACCGTAGTAAAAGTTTGTAGTAATTGTCCGCGATTAAAAAGTAGTGTAACGTAAGCGGTTTAAATAATACTGTTGTTCCGTCAAGCATTGTAATTAGAGCAAGTTGTAATTAGCGTAAGTAGCTGTATTGTTGTAGTTTTATACGTAGTTTTTTTGTAATTAATAATGTAAGTATGCGTGCTGTAAAAAATAGAAAAAAAAATCTTCAAGGTACAATAGATACAAAAATCTCCGACTTTACACAGGGTTATACTATTAACTTTTGATATTTTGGGGGGAGATATGGTAGAGATTTAGAAACTGAGTAAACAAAGGATATACTAGTAATGATTAATTAAAATGCTGTCTTTCTGCTTAAGGAGGTAATAATGTCTCCAAGCACAGGAGACAGTTTTGTTACACGATCGAAATTTCCATTACATTGAAAATGCATGCTCTTTTGTCAATGATCAAATCTACAGGTGGATATATACGACTTCTCCCACTTCATATGAATGTCCTAAATATAATGGGTGACACCTTAGAATGTCTGAAAAATTAACTACCCTGAAAATTGATGCTTGAAGTACAAACAGCCCTATGCATTTTAAGCTTCCTTACCAAGAGGAGAGGAGTGATGTGAGTAAACAATTGATAATCTTTTATGTTGTACTATCTTGTTGTGACTCCTGTAAGTCAAAACTTCATAAGACAGAAATACCACTAACAGCTTACTTGTTAGGGGTTCAAGCAAAGTTTCCCAATAATGTATCCTTAAACCACAGGAAACATTATTTTTCAAAGAAATACTTATTACAGTCAAACTCACAAAACCGTGAACACCTAAAATATGCCTGGAATGTTTATTGTGTAATAACCAATCACAAGTGAGATCTCAAACCATACAAACCACAGAACAAGGATGTATTGCATAGGTCATGGAACTATAAATACATGTATAGTTTTGGTTTTAGCTTTGTCCCAAGATACACCCTCTGTCTTTATATATTACTGAAAGTCTAAATAATTGCTATCCTTTTGTATCAAGAACCACATCCAGTATTTAGTTTGTGTACAGTTACTCAAGTGAAGCGATGGTTAATTTGCCACAGCTATAAATAGGGATGAATAAAAATTTAAAATTTTGGTTGTTTTGCTAACCTTGGTATCATCTTTGGTTAAACTAGCAACTCAGTTTATTTTAGCAAACAATTACAATCCCTTGGGCCCAGTGGTTCGGTGATCTAAACACCCTGGAAAGATTGACCATGATAAATGCACAGGTTTGCTAATTTTGCAATTAGTTGTGGCAAACAGTAAACACCTCACATTTTCTGCTGTTCCTTCACAAATAAATTTGCACTTGATTCACATATTACAAAATATAATGGAAGACTTCTATTTTCATCAATATCACTCATCGTTTTTCGTTGTTGTCAAAATTATTATAATGAAACGAAATAATGAAAGTACTGATTTGGATCGTTTGCGCTTGAATGATTCAACGGCCACTAGTTGTGTTGGCCCAGAACATTGGTTTGTGAAAACAGTTTTCTCACATTAAAAATATCCCAAACCCTCTTCACTAGTGTTTAAATAGCCTGTAACAGCAATTATCTAATTTCTTGTGTAACAGAAATAGAGGATTGATTTTGAGACTGGTCACAAAACAAATTTGTTCCATAACCAATAGAAATTCATCCGTTTCTGTGGTTTCTATGGTTGTAGATCTCGCTCATGATTGGTTATAACACAAGAAACATTCCAGACATATTTTAGGTGTTCACGGTTTTGTGACTTTGAGTGTAAGGCGCTCCAATAACTGTATAGGTACCATGCACTTCAATTGTACAATCTTATAACAGTGGTCGGCCTTTTTAGGGACTATACATTATAGTACATTGGCCAAAATACAAATAGTCCAAAAATGAAGAACAGTCTAGAAAGTAAATTTAACAAAGCCTGCAATGATTACAGAATGATTAAGCCTTGTTATTGTTTTATTCAAGCAACACATACTTAGTATAAGCTTTTGCTGACAAGGATAGTACAAATCTGGAACGATATTCCCACAACTCTGGTTACTGTTGTACTCTCTAGTGAAACCACAACCTGCATGCCTCTTGTAAAATGTTTGTCAAATAGAACCAATAAAAGGAATCCATTTTAGCATTCTGCAAACAGAATATAAGTGGACATAAATAAATAAACAAATTAACTATTCAAAATTATTCCATTAAATTACTGCAACTAACATAATAGCCACCTAATTTGTTATAAACTAAGACTAGATTCTAACATGGGACCTACAGAAATTTGATTACCTATGGTATTTTGAACTTTAACATCCAACATTTAAGTACATTGTATATGGGAGTAGACTCTTTTTCCTTTATGTTCTAAAGATACTAATTTATGCACTGCATCATTTACTCTGTACTGATGATACTGCTTACAAAATTCCAACAGTTAAGCTGTTCTATATATTTAAATGATTCTGTGGCTATTTTATGAAAGAGCCTGTACGGTCAAATATTCTTTGATGGCCTATGTAATTTAGTAATGTACAAAGATGTTCTGATTTCACTTCCACTTTGCTGGCAATCAAATTGAAAATCGTCAGTGTAAAACGCAGACTGCGGACTGCAGACCGGGGTAAAATGCAGACTGAGAGCAAAACGCATACTGCAGACTACAGACTTCATAAGTACATATCATTTTATAATAATAGTATCAGGCGCTGATCTTAAACATGATTATTCAGGCTAATTGCAGTGAAAGACTGCACTCCGGTCAGCTGAGTCGCGCTCCGGTTAGCCTGGATATCACTTAGGTTACCCTAAAAAAATGCTCCAGTTAGCCTGTTTTCAGTTAGGACTCAATGGTCAGTCTGCATTTTAGTCTGTAGTTTGCGGTCCGCAGTCTGCGTTTTACACTGACCGAATCAAAAATCTAGTGTAAAATAAGCTTACTTACACTGTAACACTGTAATCAACCCTAAAGCCTACCACTATCAACAATGAAAAATATCAGATGGCTCACCTCTTAATCTTTTCAAGAAGGCACCTATTCTTGTGTCAACATTTCATGGCGTTCAACTTCAAATTTTTCTCTTCCGGATCTTGTTAGACCTTTCGTAAACACGTTGCTTATGATCTGACATGTTTCTAACTGAGCATTAATTTTTCCGGTACCTAATAATGAGGAAAAATCACTTGAAACCTAAAAACTTGGATCAAAATAGTTAAATCCGACGTGTTTTGCAGGGTTATATACTTGCCACAAGCGGCAATGCCCTTCTCGAGAGGGGAAAATCCGCTGAGTGCAGGCGCAGGGCTACGTGAAGGGCGACCCAACATGGGACAATTTGTGTAACGAACGTTCGAAGAGATCTAGATAGAAAAAAGTCGTTGGGGAGGGGGAAGGGGTGGCCTCCTAAGTTTCCCTGAAATCTGCCCATGCATTAAGGCTCAATTTTTGTTTTCATTATCACATCACCTAGACTGCGAGCAGTCTCTCTCGTCCTCGAAAATCCATGGGGAAGAACGCAAAACAAGTAAGCGCGCAAGTGTGACTCATGACTGTGAGCGTGATGTGCGAGCAACGATGCCACGAGCCGCTAGTAGCGCAAGTTGGATTATAAACAATTATTGGCCGAGGTTTTAGTGATATCCGGAATAATCAAGGTCAAGGTAAGTGAAGCTGATAACACTAACCGAGACCTTGATTATTTCGGATATCACAAAAACCGAATCTAATAATTGTTTTATTATACATTGTTTTAAAGAAAATAACGACAAACAGATTATCGCACCGAACACAGTTTATTTTCGACAAGCCATGTTCTTACTTCGCTGTCCGTGAACTTGACATTACTCTTGAAAATAATGCATGGCATGCGCAACCTACAGATTATTCACTAATCTGCTAGCAAATTAGTGAATAATCTGTAGATTGTGCTGTTTCCCAGAATTAACTGTAGTTTTTTCTTACTTTGTTTTTTTAGCCAATGAGAAGACAGATGGTGACTACAATGTATAGATTGTTTTCACATGACGTCATCACTTTCTAAAATCCAAAACTAAAGAGCCACCAAAGTTTTTACCCTCATCAGGCATGAGAGGCGGTATATTTATATCTGTTTGCAATTTTACAGCTCAATAGCGTGCTTCATTTGGAATCCAGAGCATTCTGAATTTCAGGGTTATGGAGGTGCATGACACAAGGCTACGATCGAGTTCGTCGAAAAATATATACTTATCCCATGATTTTGAGCCTTTTTAGAAGTTAGAGCATTAGGAAAAGTGCTTATGTAAACGCTTGTTTGATCAGTACTAATAATCAGTCGCCTAGATAGCCAAAGTAAGTTCCAGATGTTTACACTATTTTCCGGCCACCATATAGTCCTAAAGTGATGACGTCACAAAAATAAAATTTTTGAAATTATGGGATATGATGTCATATTTTTTATAGAGGAACCTAATAGAGGCCCTCATCCCAAAATTAGCTCTAAATTGCAATTCCCGATAGAGATATAAGGGATCAAAGTTTGATAGCATGCCATACAAGCCCTTCAAAATTTGTTTCAGTTCCTTTAGTTTAGAACTGACTCAAAATTAGAGAGATTTATATGGGGCAATACCAAATTTTCATCCTTCATATTTCGGCTGGGAATTACAATTAAGAGGTAATTTTTGGCAAGAACCCTTTTTTAAAGGACGCTCAATTCGAAAATGGCGCCAAATCCCATAATTTCTCAAATTTGTTTTTTTGTGACGTCACACTTTAGGACTCTATTTGTGTTCCACGGAGGTACACCAACATGGCGTTTTCATACTGGGCTCTGTAAACATCTGCGAAACATTTCGACGAATATCTGAAGTTTGGGGAAACGCACAGGCCTAAAACTTGGAGAAGTGTCTTATTCAGTTATCTTCTATAACATCATAATTTCATAGCTTTTTCCAAAGAATGATTTTCGATTTATTTTTTTATTGTGTGACAGTGAAAACGATCTATAGTGATTTTAATTATTGACAACATCCAATTAAATAACTGAGGAGCTCCGCTTTTAGGCTTGGCTAAATCTATATATTAGTATATAATTCTAATGAAATTAATTTTGACTTCAGTCTGACTATGGCTAGATTTCACTAATTGTATGGCTGTTTGTTTAAAAATATATTGCAATGTGAACAGTGAATTGATCAAAGTCATCAGCATTCACCATCTTTATTCACTTATCACTATTCATGATACCTGTCACATATGAACTCACTTAAATGACCTTTCTGTCCATGAGTTCTCATAGCTCAGCGGATAGAGCATCCACACAGTCTTCAGGAGGTCATGGCTTTGATTCCTGGTGGGGACTCAGAATTTTTCTTTGTCCCATGCTCGTATGTTGTTGATCAATACACCTTTCACACTTCAAAACCTGAACTTAAAATTCACCATCTTTATTCATTTATCAATATATTGCAATATAGCTTTTAAGGATGAGGACGATCCTGGTGAGGAAAGTCACTTCCTAAATCTTGATTTTAATGCATTGACTGCAGCCTGTTTGTCAGGGCGGCCATAATCTGATGATAGTAATCGGGGAGCATCAGCTCTCTCTAAAACAGAACTTTCAGTGCCTTGGAGAATTTGTATAACACTCTCTTTCAGGTTGGCAACATACCCTACATGAAAAATGAAAGTGTAAGTGGGGTCTAACCATGCACATGTAATGTTAATATGTAGATGAAAAAATTGTAAATTTCAGTTTGCTAAATTCTTTCATTCTTCACTCACCATATGTACATTTCACTAAAATCTTCTTTACTGTATGCTCTCCTTTCTTGTACTTTGGGAAAGCAATGTTGAATTGTTCTCTGCCATCTTGCAGTGTTGCCTGCTCCCTGTCACCGTTTTTGTTGAAATGCAGGATTGCAATCTGCAACCTAAAAAGATAGATATTTTTGCTTTTGTTTTACCTTCCATTCAATATGACATAAATTCAGAGTGGTTTTTTGGCAACCTGAAAATGTCACATTTGTAACCAAGATTAGTATGCATTATGATGTTATGATATGTTCAAGTCTTCATACCTGCTTGTCATTCCATGGTACGAAAAGGCCACCATTTTTGTAGCAAAGTGGTTGTGGACAGAATGGAAGGCCTCCAGAGAAGATGTAGCATGTTGTCCTGAAATTTGCATTAAATCTTTCAAGAGTGACCCCTTTGTCAGCAGCTCTGTGAGATTTTCATAGGGTGGTGTACCTACAAAAAATAAATGATTTCACCTATAGTGATAAGCATCTAATCCCTCCTTACAACTATCAAATATGAATATGCATGTATATATGGGGGCTATTAATGAGACAGGCTTGTTGATATTGAGACTTGAAGAATTTGGAGGTTTTTTTAACTATGTACCTGGCTTGAGCCATTTTTTCTTTCTTTGTCTCCCATGTAACCTTCCATGAGCACACTTAGGAAACAATGGATTTTCATGTCCAGAATGCTTGTTCATGAGGTGATTTGTTATGGACAGCCATTTTACCTCCTTGAGGTCAGGGTCATCATCTGTTGACGAGGCACACCAGAACATGTGGTTGACAATGCTCTTCTTCCATTTTTGAACCACAGCACAATCCTTTTTTTTAGCAAGGGCATCAATCTTCTTTCCAGTGAATCCCAGCTTGTAGTGAAGGTGCAGGAATTACATTTCTGCGACACTGTTATTTTCGTACCAATTCTTGATTCAACCATCTGTTCACATTCCGACCGGCAAACTGGCCAGAACCAAAAGAGGTTAAGAAATGAAGACTCTGCCTCTAGGAACAGGTCTGTTGGTGGGGAGGTGCATTTTGGGGAGACTCCCTGTGAATTAATAGAGTGAATTATTAGTGGGCTTGTTCTCTTGAAATATTCATAGTTTGTTGCTACAGTAGATCACAGTACAATGACTGCATAATGTTGTATAGGGGTTGTGATAGATGGTTCGCTTACTTGTATAAACAATCATCAAAATCGTCAGAACAAGTATCATCATCATCATCATCTCCATCAATGTCTTTGGGGTCAGGGACGTATGAAGGGTCATCATTTTGCTCCATTTCTTCTTCATTGTCTGACAACTCCTCGTCACTCTGGACTGGGGTCGAAGTCGTGAAAAATTCTTTGAGAAGGGTGCACTGAGTTTCTTGACTTTTTTGGGCGATGGACGTTTGACAACCTGCAAAGATATTTCAGCACAGAGTTGTTTTTCATCTGACTGGACGACCCGTGTTTATGATATACAAGGAAAATTATCATGGTAGTTTTGTATTTCTATCACGCATTAGTAGAGAAACCAAACTTGCCTGTAGCAGTGGGGCTGCTTCGAAATTGTAGAGAAACGTTTTTCCCTGTATTCCGGGTTTGGGTAGCAACCTCTACAACTGCAGGCAATGTTTCCTCTTCATTTATTTTTAACTCCTCATTATTTTCACCAGAAGTTGACTGCAATTCCTCCCTCTCATGTTCCGCGAGGATCTTAAAATAGCAGAACACAACTGAACGAGTTTCCCTCGCTTTCAATTTAAGCTTATCTATTAAGGCAAGTTTTAATTTCGTCCTAAACATACCCTAGCAGCTTCTTGTTTCCTATAAGGTCCTCCTGGCAGCTTCTGTGCATGTTTTGATGGTCTGGTGAGAGCGTCTTGAGACATGTTGTCATGTCGTTTTAGCTTCTTCATCTGTGGAGGACCATTTTTAAAAATTGTAGGAACAGCATTGGGTTTCAAAATATTTTTCATCTTTAAGCCCAGAGATTTCGCTATCACTGTCTGTTCTTCAAAGGAATCCTCAGTGAAGTAAGCGCTACAAAGTCGGCTAGTCGTCGGGTTGAAAACATCAGAACAGGTGTTCTTCACGGCATTCGTCCATAGCTTAGTAGTGGGCATCTTCAGGCCATTTGTGAAGGCTTAATCCATCTTTGCGAAAGTTAGAACATCCACCAGCTATACAGCGATGTGGCATTGTAATATGTTCCACTTAAGCCGAAGGAGTGTTACGCACAGGGCCGTGGTCACGTCGCACTGTTCGGGCTGGTATTAAATTCACACAGAATGGGTGCACAACTCAACTGCGGTATAATAAACTCTATTACACTTTATTGCTTGAATTGACTTCTTGATATACGAAAGCAAACTTATACACATGATTATTGGTAGAAAGAATCTTTGAAGTGTCCTCAGTCGATAACATAGCTGCAATTTTAGAGATAGTCGTGCCTACTTACAAATGGCTGTAATGATGTTGAACTAGTCATTTACAAGAAGAATCTAACGCTAAAATTATTCAGAGAGAAACAAGGTTCTCTACGGTATTTTAAGCGTAAGGCCTGGACTATGTTTTTGCACAACACGCAACACGACGAGCTTTTTCGTAGCACAGCTGATCTTCCCCAGTGTAAATATTATCGAGGAGGTTTTGCAAGTTCTCCTTTCTACATCACTTCCGGTTTTTGACCTGTGATCCAAAGCTCGAACCGCAAGTCAAGAACATTCCCCATTTACACAAAAAATACGATGATTGACCACTTATAGCTGTTCAATACTTCTTATTTGGGTTATAAGCTATCTTTCTTTAGAATGTTGTTCTGAGGTGTAGAGTATCCCTTTAACATCAAATGCAATTCATCCAGAATGATGTGATCCAGTGGGATGACAAGGAGTGGCTTATGGCAACAACAGTAATTTTCACCACTCTTCTTTGTTGACAACTCAAACATTTCCTGGATTGTGCACTTAAGTGGTATGGTATCATAGTATCCAAAATCCTTAGACATGTTTCCTCTAGTTGGAAATGAAAATAAAAGTAGTAATCCAAATTAATTTAATAAAAATTATGACTGAGATTCTCAAGGTATTTCAATTTTTTTGGAAATCAAATTTTTAATAGTTATTACTTAATTACCTAACCTTCTTGTGTATCTTACACCATAACTATGCCTAAGTTGAGTTGGCTGCACTTAGCCCCATAACAAGCAGCACAAACTGTAAAGGGAAAACATCTAACATTACTGTTTGAGGTAATTTTAAATTCTGAATTTTTTATCATGTAGTCTTAATTTTAGCAGGGTCCCTTTTGATACCAGCCTATAGCTGATGGGGCTACCCTGCCAAAATAAAGATGACTGGACTGGACTTGACTTGACTATCAAATGATAGCGAATATTGCAATTATATTAGCTCACCTTGTAATCACCTCCCAGGTAAATATCCACTCCAACTTTCTTATCAATTTCAATGAAGCCATCATTAGTGATCTTATTTGCTTCTAAAAATACACCTTTAAATGACTCCTCCAAAGTCTGGCAGCTCTCGCTGCCATTTACAACAGCAACAGTGTGATTTCCTGAAAAAGAAGGTTACAAATTAAAGATATATTTATTAAATTGACACCTATTCGAAACAATAATACTTAACTAACCTTTTGATGACAAAATATCATCCACCTTCTGAAGGATGGTGAAACTCAGAAGTATGAAATTAGTCATCCTGCTCATACGTGCTCCATCA
This sequence comes from Orbicella franksi, assembly GCF_964199315.1. Taxonomy (NCBI): domain Eukaryota; kingdom Metazoa; phylum Cnidaria; class Anthozoa; order Scleractinia; family Merulinidae; genus Orbicella; species Orbicella franksi. The sequence continues at coordinate 2,359,156 of NC_138154.1, read as the reverse complement.
CCACTTAATTTAACTTTTACTGTTTCTCCATCCTTTAATGTTCCTTTGCTTATCTGTAATTAAATTGAACATCTTTCAATTCCAAGAACTATTTCTATTTGCCTGTCTCATTGCAGTTTTTATGCTAATACATATTTCACATTGCATGAAATTATTAGAACTTACAGGTGCATCAACAAGAATGACATGATACACAACTTACATTTCAAAAAAAAAAACTCATATATATATTTTAATTTATTTTGCACACTATAGCTACTGAATGAATAGTATAAGTCCAGCCATTAAGTACTTTATTTTTGTGACCAGTCTTGTTGTTACACTTTAATTTTGTTTTTCTGTTATTTACAAATAAATGTTGGGTCCCTTACTAGACTCTCACTCAATTCCACAGGGAACCAATGTTTTTTGTTACCGATTAAGGCAGGAAATGAGCACGAGTTTTCTCATCCTCTTCTTGGATTATTGCTCTAGGGTAAAGTAAATGTTTCAACCATATGATTTTCCATTAATAGGTTTATTTATGTGTGTCAATAGCTGGATGGCATCAACATTTGATGAAGCCAGTCCAGTAATGAGTACTTACCATGTCTCTCACTTTGTTAGTGATATATATTTTTTCTATTTGGGGACTGGACTTTGCCCACCATATACGAAGTAACGTGCTCAGAATCTTGCCCAAGTTAAAAGATTAGTGAGGTAAGATATCAGCCAGTGGCCTTACTCGGAGAATTACTCATGTCATACTATCGTGAAGTCAAGGAACACGTCACAATCTGTCGCAAGCCTGTAACAAAAAGGTTGCCCTTTCGCTTCAGTCAGTCAAAAAAAAGACCGCTCATGTCAGGGAATCATTGTAGCCAATGCGAGAAGCCACGATCTACAGAGCCAGTTTACCGTAGAGCTTGCTGCAAAGGGCGTTTTCACTAATGCTATATGCAAAGTCATATACATAAAAAACAATCTGATATCACTTTGAATAGAACAGTTGACTATACATACAGCTATGTATTCTATTTAGGGACTGGACTTTGCCCAGCATAGACAAAGTAACATGCTCATAATCTTGACCATCTGACGTTACTGTGGACTTTTGCCCAAGTTAGAAGTGTATTCAAAGTCATATACATAAAAAAAAAACAACCTGATATCACTTTGAATACGGCAGTTGACTATACATACAGCTATGTATTCTATTCAGGGACTGGACATTGCCCAGCATAGACGAAGTAATGTCCTCAGAATCTTGACCATCTGACGTTACTGTGGACTTTTGCCCAAGTTAGAAGATTAGTGAGATAAGATATCACCTAGTGGCCTTACTCTGAGAATTACCCTTGTCATACTATTGTGACTCAAGGAACACACCCTTTTACTTTGGTGAGTCAAGGAAAAAACCACTCATGACAGGGAATCGTAGCCAATGTGAGAAGCCACTATCTTCAGAGCCAGTTTACCATAGAGCTTGCTGTAAGGGGTGTTTTTACCAATGTTGTATTAAAGATCGACACCTCAAACGCTGTCCATGTTGTAGACTGGATTCTCTACGGAATGCCTTGAGAATGCTCCTTTGGATTCCAGTGGTGTCGTTAATTGTGGACGACGAAACAGACCAGTGCCCAGCCAAAAGATGGAGGGTGAGGGATGATGATGACGACGAAAAAACATGTGTCATTTGCCTGGAGGAATACACAAAAATGGCCAAGGTCACGTTGCTTGTTTACAACGGTATTATGACTCACCTACCACCTGCCAGGATGCGAGAGAGCACCGAGAGATTAGCGCACGGGTCAGTATTCCAAATTGTTTTGTTTCCCGCAGGACGTCAGCGAGCATTGTTCCCTTCGACACTGATGTACTGCAAGCAATATTACCAGAAGTGGAAACAAGCGTGCAGCAGTGGACCAGAGAAGAGACAAACAAGGCCCTGGACTGCTGGCTGGAGATGTGCCATTTATTGGTCAAGACACTATGGTGTGACTCAGAGACTAACTTTGCGATGATACAGCTGTTTGCAGCTGTCGGATTCAAAAATGGCAGAAAGAAAAGGAGAAAGTTTTTGTGCTGGGGTGAGCCCACTATTGGAACCGAATGTTGATTGTGTCTCACTACCATCCTGCAAAAGTTGGTGGCTGGCTGGGGTTCGCTGCCTGTAAATCACGAATGCTATGACGAGTTCACGTGTCAAATGTTTAGTCTCCATGAAATTGTAGAGATTCTAGTACAAGTAAAGGTATCGCAATATTTGTTTGACTATGTGACCCAAGTACCCGTTTACCATGTTGATGTGGGAATACATGGGCTGATTTTTTGACTTTGACTCTGACATAGAGGGGTCCACAACTTCCCAGAGAGCTTAGATGGGAGCAACAACGCCTCAATTGACCCTATACTATTTGGTTTAAAACACTCTTTGCATTATCTATCCCTGTACTCATGTCTAACCGTGTTTAGTTGTAGTGTTTATTATATTCATGGTTTTGTCTTTGCTCGCAAACAAAGAAACGTTAAAAGAGATTCATTTTGAGTGTGTCATGCTTGTATATATTACTGATAGTTGTATGAACAGCAAGAGCAAAACACAAATGTCAGCTGAGACAAGCATCTATGGTGTAACATTATAGACAACAATATGAAAATGTATAAAAAGTACATAAAGGCAACCGTACGTTTAGACAAACAAATGAAATGTGTATTTTAATGTTATGTCAAGACTCCTTAAATTTATCTTTGTTGACACTATGCCGAACCTTCATGGGAAATGGAAGGATGGAAGGGGAGAGGAGACGAGATGGCAAAACGCATACACAAAACATTCTTGAGTCTCTTGTTAGTTTTTATTGCGTTTGTTGCTTTTTATAGCTTATGAGTTTACAACACTTTTCATAAGCAACATGATTCAAAAGCACCCCTGCCATAATACAGGTACCTACTCGGCATGGATAGAGTGCCATGTCGTAGTTTCTTCAAGTGGGGTTCTTTTTGAGTTGCCTCCTCTCCTTTGGCCCTCTTTGGCTTGCGGGATGCTCTGGTTTGAAGGTACCCATCCTCTTTCTCTTCTCTCTTATCCTCTTCTTGATAGCCTGCCAGTCGGCAAAAAACTCGGCCTTCACAAAGCGTTCCAGTGGGCTGTCACGAGTACCAGACTCCTTAAATACAGGTGTTGATTTCGGGAGGCGGGCCGCCACGTGGCTCTAAGTGTGAAAGTCATACATACAGATGATTCCATCTTCAGCATCTGTGCACTCGAACGACTTAGCGGAGAGACTGTACAATGTGATCAAATGCACTCTTAGGCACTCAAGACTCCATGAACGGGTAGTCGCACCAGAATTGTCGCCTGTTGGGTCTGTCGCAAGTCATCATCAGCACCAGGACATCCATTTTGAATTCGTCTTTGATCCTACCCAACTCGCCATGTGCTACTGCCGCTCACCCTTCTGTTTTTAGGTCCAGACAACTTGGCAACAAACCGAGGGCATTCTCATCTATGGTCTCTGTCACGTGCCACAGATATATCACCACATCATTCAGTATCAGGGTCAGATATATCGCCACATCGTTCAGTACCAGGTACCGGGGTAGCCACAATATCCAAGCTCTTTCTCCGTGGTATGCAATACAACGCCTTCTCGAATCAAAATATAGTCCAGCCCGTCGATGGTCATGTGCTGCAAACCCTCAGCTGGTTCCACTAAACAACTCAGGTCCCACAGCACCCTTTGGCTTGTCCTCGGATCACTCGCCAACACTTTGTTATTGTCCTCCTCTTTCTCCTCCTCCTCCTCCTTGTCGGGGTCCTTCTCTTCCTCCACCTTCCTGTCCTTCTTTTCTTCCTGAGACATTTGGTTCTTTGAGAAGATCTTGAGTGTTCACTTGAATTTCAACAGGTCTTACTTCGGTGCCTCCTTTTATATAGACTACGAGTAGTCCCTCTTTCGCTTAGTCTGTTGTGCGTGACGCGAAAGAAAACTGCGAGCAAAAAATGACTGCGTGAAATCCTGGGAGTGAGGAGCACACAAAAGGAGGGACTACCACCTAAGCCCAAGAGTTTGAATTATGCTCTGTTCTCACAATGCAAAAATATAATTGGCTTATGTTAGGAGCGTTGACAACATCTTGTCAACATTCAAGATGCGTGTGACGTCTTGCAGGAATGTTTTGCAACCGGAGCAAATTGAAGCGGTACCAGAGCAAATCAAAGCGTTGGAATCACGCTTCCCAAGCTGTAGTGTTCTTGCAAATCTGCCAACAGTCTTTGGAAAGATTTAAATTTATCCAGTGTTTTGTGTGGCAAAGCTTTCTGCCTCCAACCCGACTGTGAGCGTGTTAGTGATTTCACCGCTCAACAGCATCATCAAAGTCAGCGAATGTAAATTCACTGAGCTTGGCCTTTCTGCTGTCCATGTGAAAGACTGGACTGGACTTTCGCTTGAAACTGGACATTCACCTAAAACTTTCTGCTGCTATCGGTAAACATTTCACTGCAGTTGGTTGGTCTCCTATGTCAACTACATAATGTAAATTCTCAGTTTAAACTCTGCATTTGAAATTTTCGCAATAACTTTTAGATTTACACCTACAGACAGCAAAATCCTTAAAAGATGCCTCATTTGACGTCTTCTTTTTAAAACTTCTTTGGTAGTTTTACTGAACGAACACTGAACGAAGATATACTTCTCACAGCATATGTCTTTGCCTGGCTACTTGAAGAGTAGAGTAGAGCAATTTTAATCAGGATATCTCCCAGGGTTACTGACAACAGGCGATAATAAGAGGACGTCAAGATGAGAAATTCTACACCGAAAAATCACTCAGCTGTGTAAGTGCAAACTCTTGGGCTTAGGTGGTAGTCCCTCCTTTCACGCGCTCCTCGCCCCCAGGATTTCACACGGCCATTTCTTCTCGTGGTGTTCTTTCGCGTCACACACGACAGACTAAGCAAAAGAGGAACTACTCATAGTCTACCTTTAATACAAACCCACCCCGTTCTTTTTTCCACCACCCCTGAATGAGTGGGGACTCAAAGATATGATGATGTAATGGGGGTGGGGTCATTAATGTCACAGTTATGACGCTGACGATTATGTCGTCATGGCTGTGAAGTCAAAGTGACGTTGCATTATGAAGCGAATTTCATCACGAGTGGTGACATATCCACGATGTCAAAGTGGCCCATTGCTGCCCTTCACAGCCAAGTATATATAAAAATGGGTCATTCTGATTGTCGCCGCCATCATTTGGAAGACATCTTGGACAAGTGAGTGAGCAAGCAACACAAAGCAGGTACATCGACCAATTGACCACCTCGCGAACATAATGGACATTTTTCATATTTTGTTTTCACTTACCCACTCTAGGTCTAGAATCACCATGAGTAATTGTTACTGTTGCAAGCAGGAAAGACCCTGTTGAGGGGGACCAGTCCACCTGATGGAAATTGAGGTACACGAGGGAGACACCATAGAGATTGAGGATCTGAAAAAGAGATGTGGGGCCTGGGGCGAGTGGTACACAATTGCCGGGCATTCAGGGCAAGTACACGGACCTAGAGACTGGACGTCATTTGTTTCTTAGATATTCCAGAGACGAGGCAATTGAGCGGATGAACCACATGAAATCATTTTTGTGATGCCATTTGACTTTGACTATTTGTAATATTCTATAAAATATTTTTAGGTTACATGCAGTCAAGATAAATGGATGTAAACTTAGGGTCGCTGATGGTGTAAAAATAAAGGTTTTGTGTCATGGAACATTTGGACTTTGTGCTCTCTTTGTTGTCTGTTCTCTGTTAAACTGTCGGTCTGCAGACAGTGCGGTGCCAAAAAGTCTGGGATGGAAATAAAGCCACGTGTGCTGGTATGCAGTGACTCATCCCTAGAGAGGGAGGGAGGGTTCAATTTGAACATGAAAGCAGAGCCTCGTATGCCAAACAACAACAGAACTACATATAGCACCATTTTGCCTTCTGGGCCTCATTAGTGCAGCACTGAAGGTTTAGGATGGATGTGTATGTATATAAATATTATATATATCACCAGCACTTTTTTAAGTTGAATCCACTCCATGAAATCTTTAATTGAAACACTCTAAAAACTGAGCTATAGCTGTATGAGCAATGTCAAGACCATAATATCCAACCACAACAAGGCTGAACTTAACAATGAATTAAAATCCTCCAATGAAACGAAACAGGTCTGCAATTGCCATAACAAGAATTCTTGCCCCCTGGACAGAAATTGCAATGTGAGGAACATCATTTATCAAGCAGAGGTCACTAACCCGGAATCAAAAGAAACATACATCAGCCTTTGCGACACAACTTTTAAAGAACGGTAGAGAAACCACACATGCTCTTTCAGAAACAAACGGTACAGAAATGTAACTGAACTAAGTAACCACGTATGGAATCTGAAGGACCATAAAATAAATTACAAAATCAAATGGAGGAAAGTAAAACAAGCGAAATCGTATTCAAACATCAACAAAAAATGTAATCTCTGTTTATGGGAAAAGTTTTCATCATTTGTAAACCAGAAATGGCAACACTAAATCAAAGAAACGAACTGACATCGACCTGCAGACACTAAGAAATTTCTGTTAAGTAACGTGATCGCTTAATTGTATCGTGTATACAAGACAGTTACACTTCCATCACCCAATAACATCTCGACATGTCAGGCTGTAAGGCATTGTTCCCTATTTTAAATGTGTATATCTAAGATTGTAACCGTTTTTTCTGGCAGTTGCCTGATGAATGCTTCGCAAGAAGTATGAAGTTCAGAGTAGCGAATAAACGTGTTTGAATTAGTCCAACTCCGTAAATCTATCTAAATATTAAATCTAAATATCTAAATATTTAGCTGGCAATTGTCTCAAGCAATCAGTGGTGCACCAAGCAACTGTGGCGACGGAGGACAACAGGCCTGATCAGACCTACATGGGACTTACTGAAAACTCCTTCAAGACTAGATTCACCAACCACAAAGCTTCTTTTAATCACCCGAGTAAGAAACTCAATACTGAACTCAGCAAACATATTTGGCAGTTAAAGGACGCCAAAATAAATTTTCAAATCACTTGGAAGATCCTGAAGCAAGCTGCCTCATACAATCCAGCTTTGAATCGCTGCAACTTGTTCCTGTATGAGAAGTATTTCATAATCTGCAGACCCGACCTCACTTCTCTGAATAAACGAAATGAACTAATAACCTCTTGTCGACACGCACACAAATTCCTACTTAAAAATTTGAAAGCTGTCACGTAATAGCAACTGTTTATTTTAGATTTGAAAACTCCTGTTGTCAGGCATATTCTAAGTATTTATTGTTCACAGAAATCGTTGTTATTTTAAACTTTTTTAGTATTCTTGCATTGTTCCAGTTATAACCGTTGTAATTTTATACTTTTCTATTCCTTCAATGTCCCTATATACCAGTGTAACGTTGTAATCTTTACTTTTGGCAATTTTATCTGATGAGTGCCGCACAGGTTGTGTGGTACGAAACTAGTTAGTAATAAAATGCCAAGTCGTATCTTCAGTTGATTGGACTGTCTTCTAATAAATATCATATATATGTATTCAATATATTATTTATATATTTATATTATGTTATTATTTGAGTTATATATATATTATATATTATTATATCTTTGGCAGCAAGGCCTTCCTGCCCTACATCAATTTACAGATTACATTAATTCCCTGTATCCTACTATTAAATTTGAGCTAGGTTTTTCTGAGCATGCACTTCATGTACTGGGTCTTACTTTATATCTTATTGACGGGTTTATTAAGACAGACATCTATTCCAAACCTACAGACAGTCATTTATATCTTCCACCTTCTAGCTCCCATCCTAAGCATGTTTTCCAGGCTATTCCTTTTGGAGTAGCCACAAGATTAAAAAGAAATTGCTCTGAAGAAATTTTTCTTGCCGAGAGAACAGCTGAGTACAGAGGGTACCTTGTTAACCGGGCTATCCCTGTAAATTACTTTTTGATCAATTCTCCAAAGCCTCTGCCATTCCTAGAAATGATTTACTTAGGACTAGTGGAAAGGAAACAAAGAAATTATTTCCATTTGTGATTACATTTAATCCATACTTACCTGACATGGGCAACATAATCAGAAAGCATTTGTTCATTCTACAATCCAACCCCAAATTAAAAGAACTTTTCCCAAAGAATTATTAGCACCATCTCGTTTTAAAACCGTCGAAGAGGGACAACAATGGTTGCTTCAAATGTGATAGGAATAGATGCGACCTTTGTTACAATTTCTTTGTTGAATCAAATTAATTCTTAGTCTTCAGAAGGGCAAAAAATACACCATTCATTCCAGACTTTCTTGTGACTCAAAAACTGTAATTAATTTGGCTTCTTGCAAGAAATGTCACTTGCAATACGTGGGATCTACTAAAACCGATTTTAGAATTAGGTTAAGCAATCACAAGTCTGCTATGCTCACAAACAAAACAACTTGTGAAGTAGCAATACACTTTAACAAAACCCCACACACTCTAGGTGAATTTTCATTCCAATGTATTGATCAGGTACAGACCCCAAACAACTCTGAGGAGATTGATAGGCTTTTCATTACAAAAGAGGCTTACTGGTATGCTCAGCTGTTCTCTTTGGCACCCCATGGTTTAAATAAAAGGGATTTCATGCGAAAAACAGAATTTGTTATAATTAATTTCCTCTCCTATATTGTACATTACTGATTAATTGTTCAAAGGCCCTTTTCTTGGACTTTGTCAGCCTTTTAGGTGTTGATTAGACTCAAAGGCCCTGCCAAGGGATCTTATTATGATTAATATTATTTAAGGGCCCCTCCAGAGATTTTGTTGCTAATTTGCCCTTTCAGGCTGCAAAGGCCTCGTTTTGGGATTTTGGTATGGTTGATGTTTACAGTTATAGGTAAGGGTGGGTTTAACTTTTTCTAATGCTTGCCGCATTGACTCTTCAGTTATTCTATTCATTTTAGCCAGTTTGGATTTCTAGTTTTTAGTTTTTATCTCTCATATTCTGCAAATTGTTTTCATAGTAGCTTGTTTTCGATTCATTCAATATTCTTGGCTTTGTTGATTTTGTTTTTTGTCCTTTGTTAATTAGCACCACTTCTTGCTCATTCATTGGACTTTGTACCTTATTCATTAGTTGTCACTTGTAATTACATAATCACTAGCACCTTAATCTTATTTAAAGCTTGTTTTCATTCAAAAGTTGTAATAACTGAAGGTCTCTGACCTAAACGTTTTTATTAAAATTTTGTAATCATCTTTACATCAGAAGTTGTCCGTCCTCACAATTTTTTAACTCTCTATATTGTATATAAATATATACATAAATTCAATGGATAAACAATGAGTGAATTCTTGCTCTGTACAAAGTACGCTCTGTTCAAAATATGCGGGGCAAAAGACTGATAAAACACACCAGTTTCAAACACTGACATGGCTCGGACGTGGCCACAAGAGTGCACTGACCGCCGATTGTCACGAATCACTTAGTGATATAGCCACCACTCATGTCCAGGATTGAAAGCAGTTACAAATTTTACAAATTTTATGATTTTCGTTTGAGTTTCAAATTTAACAAAATTTGCAATTTTTCATTAAAATCTATAAGATTTACAAAAATTCGCTGCCTCAACAATTTTTCCACACATTGTTGCAAAATTTACAACTTTATGCTAATCCATCAGCAAGCAACAGCTTGCAGATTTTACAAAATTTGCGTCTTTTTCCTAACTTCACGATTTTTTGTCAACTCATTGTAAAATTTTGTAATCGTAAGTATCCAAGGATACCTTGCACAAGTAACCTTCTTATTACTATCCAAGCGACTTTCGGGAAAGGTCACAAAAGCAAAATGTATGCACTTAACTCAACACCACAAGGGATAACAAACTGCAATGTTTCGTTCTCAAAGCGCTTGTACATGGATTAACAAGACTATCACGGCACTTGTTCTACAAATAGGCTTCTTATTCTAAAATGCTCTCAGCTATGTTATAGCCTAGTGGCCTCTCTTTAGGAAAATAAGTCATGAGTATCAAGGGATATGTTGCACAAGTAACCTTATTACTATCCAAGGGAGTCTCGAAAAAATCACCAATATTTTGTTCTGAAAGCACTTGTTCTACGCAGATTAACATGACTATCAAACACGAATTCTACAAGTTGCCTTGTTATTATGAAACACTCACAGCTCGTAACACCACAAGAGATAACAAACTAGTGTTTAGGGGGCACTCGTGAAATAATAAATGAAAAGCCCCCATTTAATTTGTTTTTAGACGTGATTTCCACTGATCTCTCGACTTTGAGAGTGGGGGCTACAAGTGCACGCGGCATTCTTTTGTCAACAGTGGCTATAATCGAACCTTTCCAAGTTAACATCAACAAGGATGGCGGGTCTGATTGGGACATTCAACTGAGGATCGGGAAGCACATTTAATTTCTGTTTTTAGACTTGATTTCCACTGATCTCTCGACTGCGAGAGTGGGCGCTATTTACAGGAAATCAATCCAAGCATACTCAACAAAACAGCAATAAATAACAAAAAACTAAATCAGGAATCTTATTCTGCAGCGATTCTGTACATGCAAAGTATGCTCTGCGGATTCAAAAATATCTGGATCCGTGTTGACGGTGCCTAAAATCGGTATCGAGTCGCTGTCAGGTATGCCTTCGTTAAACTTTACACCATCACGTTGAAGTGGTTCGTATCCCTTTTGCCACGATCCGTAACAGCAATGATTGTTTTTTGGAGCATCAGTAAAAAGATCCAAATTGTACAAAAGAAGTTTGGTGGTAAACAGGGTTTTGCCACATCCAGAAGGTCCTGCTACAATCAGACTGGAGGGAGTGTGAAATTGAAATGCCTTGCATCGTTCCCTGAGCTCAAATGACAAAATACCTGGAACTGTGTTGCTTTTGTGGAAAGATGGACCAAACAAGGACTCAAACCTTGGACCTTTAAGATCTGGTACTAAATTTTCGCATTTTATAATTTCTGCTTGTCCCTAAAATTCAATTCTTGGGAAAATTTAGAGCCATGGTACAAGAAGAAAACTGTATGTGCACCCTTGACTGTCCCAATCCTACTGGACATCCAGAATTATAAAATATAGCAGCAGAAATTCTGCTATATATTACAAACCAAATTTACCTTTTTTTACTCATGGTAATCTGTTTTATTTTTTTCAGGTAATTTCATTGTCAAATATGTACTCAGAGTGTCATGAAAATGTATGCATTGGGCTCGATCTAGTTATGGAGCGATTTCTTTGTGAACAGAGAATGAGAACCGACAAGACTGTTCCAAGGGGATGTTCTCATGCTGTGTGGACAATGGAGGAATATGATGAATTCAACTGCTGGCAGAAGGTGAGAAAGGGAAAGACCAGCAGATCCAGATATTACAAGTGCGACAAAGCCCTTAAAGTATCGACCAAAGAGACAACAGCAACTGAAATAGATGCAGTGGGTCTGTTACACCAAGTTCAAAGTGATGGGTGGGTATTGCTGAGCCCTAAAGAACAACATGAATATGAAATGTGGAGGGACTGGATATGGAGACAACTGGAACAGGATGAATGATAGTGAGAGACAGAAGAGCAGAAAAACAAGAAAGATGTCAGCAAGAACAGAGGCAGAGACAGGAAGACAAGCGTAGAGCAGAGGAGAGGCAGAGACAGTAGGAGAGGCGGAGAATGGAGTGCAGATATAGACAGGTGGAGCGGCGGAGAGAGGGGAGAGGTGCAGGCGGAAAGAAATGAGAAGAAATGGAAGACATGCAGAGAGAGAAAGAGGGAGAGCTAACAATAGGGTAGATGACCTTCGTCAACGGCTACCACCAAAAAAATGTAAGTAGTCATGTCTGGTTAATCACTTCAGCCTGTGTTGTGCTTTGTTAAAATTGTATTCACCATGCATGTGTAGATGTCAATTCCTACTGTTGTCTCTTTCAGTTCCTTGCCACTTATGTAGAGGAGTTGGCCACTATCGGGCTCAGTGCCCCGAAAGAAGACATCAGACACAAATGCAACATCCCAAGTGAATAGAATCAACAATTATTTTGATGCACTACTGGAACAAATCAAATTTTATTAATTTGTATTTCATTTTTGAAGCCATTTTTTTGAGTGAGCCCAGCCACAGAATTCTGCTATACATGTGGAAACTACATTGTATGGGTGACAACACATAAGAATCTCACTTATGACTTGAGAATCCCCTTGAAAGCAGTATATACTTGATTCTCCTTCCCAAGTATAGTGTGGGTGATTTTAAGTGTATTACAAGTAAACTTAGGGAACATTTCTTGCTTAGCAAAACAAAAATAAGAGCCACTTGTGCTATTAATTTTGTTTCCCAAAAATCTAAAATGGAGACTTATTTCACACCACACAGATGACGTCCAAGCAGATGAAGTCATGAAGTCAGCAAAATGCTTTGCTGACAACTTCTACTTCAAGTGTGCCATGACACAAACCTCAAAACGGGTATCAGAGAAAATTTAGAAAGCCACCAAAGATGCGAAACGAACTGAGAAAATGGAAATGGAATTTAAGCCAGATGAGCAGTCAATTTGTGATATGGTTTATCATGCAGTGCATAAAGCAGTTTCCAAACTCAGCTCAGTTTCTTTGACAGACAAAACAAAGCAGCCTCCGCAAAAAAATCCAAAGGTTGTGATAAAGATCAGGCCAAATGTAAAAATTGGAACCAACGCTGACGGGAGGCAAGCCAGGATGCCCATACCTCACCTGTGGCAGTGGCCAAACAAGAGAGACAAAGTCGATGGAGACAGCCAAGACATTCCATGTAACTTTCTCAGATAGTCTATCACCTTCTGTTTCTTGTCCCCACCATCCCCAGCAGTCAAAAAACAGGAAAGGCTGTGGCAACGGCCTGGAAAAGATGCAAGAGACAGTTACTGCAAATGGCTTGACAAAATGGCAAGGAAACATTTTTGATCTGCTACCACAGAACTTGGAATTTCACAATCTTTCACATATCATTCTTCCTCCAGCACAGTCACGAACTCTTGGCTTAGGTCTCAAATTTAGACCTTCGCTGAGACCACCTACTGCTCATGTTTTTGACAGTCAAGTACAGGATTTCTGTCACAGCGTCCATCTACATCACATATGCAGATCAGCCTGATGACCCGACTTTCAACCCCAAGCTGTACGTTAAATCAGGTTGGAATCCACCTTGGGAGGATTATGACCTCAATGAAAACCTGTACAAAATCTGTCAAGAGCTACTGGAAAACTTTAATCAGAATTCACCTCAGTGGAAAAGCAATTTTACTTCTGAGGAACGGAGAGGATTGTGTGACCTTAAGGTAAACCCCACGGTTTGTGTCTTGGCTACAGACAAAAACCTTGCATCTGCACTTGTTTCTACAGAATGGGTAGAAAATGAAACACTTAAACACCTTAATGACACTAAATCTTATCCCAAAGTCACAACTGATGACTGAGCACTTGGCACTCACAGATTAATGAGACAACATGGCAGGCTGAGCAATTCCAAAATCAAAGCCTTCTTTACCTTTAGTTTGTTGATTTAGTTATGCTTTTGAATTCACAACTCCCAGTCTGCCTTTCTTAAAATTGAATTGTGTGTTTGCACATGTTAGTTTCCCTTCTCTCTCCAAGAGATGAGTGGTAGTTTGACCTCAAAGTCAGAAACAGTTCAGCAAGCTTAAAGAAATCAATTCACCATGTATTTTTGAGAAAATTTCAAGCTTGGATTTCAAGGTAATTTATCCATTCTTTCTTTACTTGATTGATCAATATTTCTGTCACATCTTCTCGATCTCTTGTGGGACTGGAGATTCTAAGTATGCCAAACAAAATTTATTTGATGCCTCTGTTAGACTTGACACTAATGGATTGCAACTGTAGCAATTTTCTCTGGCAAGGAAATGTCCTTTTAGAAAATGTAGCACAGAGTGCCACAAGAGGGATTCAGAACATCAATTTCTGAAAACGATCATTCACAAGACGATGAAGTGATTCTAGGAGAAAACCCAAGTGAAAAGGGAGAGGAGGAGGAGTTCAGTTTTGACTCCAATGTCCTAGACACTAACGACGGAGCAGGGTTTTCTTCCTGATGTGTGTGGACATTTGGGTAGGGCTGCTAAAGACACTTTGTTCATGGAAACTTTTACTTTGAAAGGCAGCAGCTTTCACAAGTAATTCCAGCACGCCCTTGAGCTCTGTAAGGAGGCCTTAATTAAAAAGGACACTGTGCCAGTAAAGCTCATTTACAAGCCCATTAACAGAAGAGATAAGAACATAATACTAGTTTATACTGAATGTTTGATATCCTGTGCACAATTTACAATTGCTCAATGACAGCAGTTTGAATACGGGATGGTAGACTACCAAGTTCCTCTTGTTGTGACAATGAAAGGTTTATTGGAACATAAACAGTGCTTAAAATAATAAAGGTCAAGATTTGCCTTGAGGCACACAAAAAAGAAAAACACAAAAGAAGAAAGAAAAGTAACCCTTGATTTTTATGTCACAAAGGCCAAAGAAGAAGCAAAACAACTTCAGAGACTTCTGTGGAGTGGCAAGCTGTGCTGCTGTTTGGAAGAATGCAGCTGCAATCCATATTTTAAGGGTTTCAGTGCATTTTAACATCTTGCAGAAAGAATGCTGATTTCTGCAAGATTAACCTAAATCTCCATCGTTGGCAATGGAGAGGACCAGGTGGGCTGTGATGGTTATGCCCACTACTTCCATGCAAACTGCCCTGGTGTCAATTACTCTGAAGTTCTCTCCCAGCCATTCATTATCTCTCCTTGTTGATGGCCAACATCATAGTTTAAGTTGAAACTACATGATGGGATGGTCACAGATTGTTTGTATCTGACAAACCACATACAATAATTCAAGAATGGATATTGTTTTGAAACGAGTCTTTATTCCATTCAAATTTTTGAAAAAGCACTGAAAGAATTCCAATCCTATCAGTTGTTTTGCAAATAGCAAAACAACAACAGATTTCACCTCAGTCAAGCTAAGACAAACTAGAAAGACTACTCTACCTTCTTGCTTCAATGTTCAGTGAATTGTAAGTCACCTCCCCAATAGAACAACTGTTAAAGTCCATGTTTGTCTGTTTTATGCAGAAGTAAGAAAGTTACAATTTGATTTTGGTTACATTTTACCTGGCAATCTGCCTGCAATGATGTAATTGAAGTGTCTCCTTCTACTGAGAAAATAATAGGCAATGAGTATGCAAAAATTATGGTACAAAAAAACGCGTTCCAGTTGTCCAGTCCTGCCTCTAGCTTCACAGTCTCTTACACCACTTCATTAAGCATGTACACCTCTCAATAAGGGAAATATGTTCTGGGAAAAAGTGCATTTTTAGGACTGTATCTGCCATGAAAATCATGTGTATTTGAACTGATATGCTCTGGAGTTTTTGCAGACAGTGTCAATGTTTTTAATAAAACTAAATACTTTAATAAGGACAGGCTCCCATCTCTGATTCACAAATATTTTAGAGAGAAAACGAAATGTGGAATGCTCCTACAGTGTATCATCATGGTCAATGGTACAATTCTCCGTTTGGTAACTTTCTAATATTTGGTTAAGTAAAAACCAAATTTCTGGGAGACGACAGTAAGTGCCACTCTCCTACCACAGCAGGCTTAAGAGAAACCACAAGTACAATATCCAAGTACAAGGCCTGATGGGAGTTTCAGGTTACCCCAATACTTTCTTTTCTGTTTGGACCCTTAAAGACCAAGCTTTCACAAAGTTTTACTTGACCCTGCACTGCAGAATCATATTCTTTCACAGCTGTTTGTTTTTTTCAAGAGCTTTGTTAAAATAGCTTTGCCACATCTTAGGCCCAGAACATACTGCTTTCCACACTGACAGTGGCCTCTTATCTGTTCAAAGTGATATCTTGTTCTTGGTCAGGTAAATTGTGAAGAGAAAGTGGCTGTATTATTCTAATTACACACAATTCATTCCATAATTACATAATATACCATATACATGTAAATACCCTGGAAAGAACCCAATTTTCAATTTTATAAATTGTTTAAATTTCTACATAATCCAGTGTGTTTTCAATAAAATCAATGCATTTTCCTGCTGAATGTGCCCAAAAATTCCCTCACGTTTCTTTTTTCACGTCCTATCAGATGGCCTGATTATAAACATAAACAGGTAAATGCTTGTGATCAGCAAGGTGGAAGTGAAGAGAGAGTGGGTGTAGAAATCGTTCACCCTGCATAATAACAAAGTTAATCAGTGACATTGGACACTGCATTTTGTTTGTACATATTCTTGCTTAAACCAGTTTGATCATGTGCATTTTGTAATATCCCGTTTTCAGTACTTTTTTTGCTTCGATGTTTTTCGATCGAGCGAGATCCTTTAAACGTTCCTGTCATGCTCTATAAATTTCAATGCTTCAGGATTGATGACTTAAACAATTCTAAAAAATCGGATTATTTTTCTTTCCCTTGAAATTTGGGTACATAAAACTAGAGATAATTACCTAAGCACATGGCTAGTTTCATGTGGGACGCTTCAATATGGCGTACATGACGACATTGCGTAATCACACAATTTCAAGTCAAAATCGCCACCTTTTGTTGAGCGAGTGATGTCCATGATTTCAATGTCCTGAAGGTATTTTTGGAAGTGGACAATATTCCTTAAGGTATTTGAAGTAAATATGAATGTAATTTTACAGTTAACAAGAAATTAGCAGTGAAAATTCTAGGTAAGTGAGCTTGCATGACCTACGCCATGTGCTACGCAAATCCACGCATGTTGTTCAAATGCAACTAAATTGCCTTCGGACTGCCATTTTCCATTTGCAATCTCGAATAATTCTTGAATTATGTGTCTTGAATCGTTTTTGGGATTGTAAAGCTCAGGAACTTTGGAAAAAAGCTTGTTTCATTGAGTAAACACACTTTTCAAAAGGATGCATAACTTGATCTGAGTTAATATTCCACTGGCTGTCGCCATGGCAACGGAAATGTGAGATTTTTAATTACCTAAAAAAACATCCTAATAAATTTTGGTTTCAATGGTTTTTGGCTCTGCTTTCAAGATGTGTTTGCTGATAAATTAAGGTGGCTTGATAGGCCAAAAATCGAAAAAAATTTTGTATTCTTGGAAACATACATCTTTGGCATCTAAGGTGGGACTTAACCTAAAATTTGACCAAAATGTCTATGTTTTTGTTTTTCCAAAATCTTACACTTCTGGCATAGAAGAATGCTATGCTGAGTGTTTTAGAGTTAATATTGTGCTGTTTCATTGCTAGCGAAGCGTTTTATTTAGTACAGTGAAAAAACAGTTTCGGTTACCATGGCAACGCAAAGTAGCATTTTTTGGTTTTACATTGATTTCTTTCCCTGCAGTCCATCCAATTCCCATAAATCCTCCTCCACTGTTGTGAGGAAACTATATGACCTATTACATGACGTTTAAGACTTTCGAAGACCTCATGGGATCGAAATTCGTCGAACCGAACGTGTTATCACAACAGTGGAGATTGAGAGAACAAGAGGTAGCTTTCTTATAGCGAGTTTTGGGTCCAAAATGCCCGGAAGAAAGAAGAAAAATGTTTACAGAAAGAAATGGAAAGGAAACCCTCTCACTGGCGTCCAGAGGCACACGAAAAAAGCGAGGAAAACGCCACCAGATGATAGTGGAGTTCCCGAACTAGTGGCTGGTGTATCATGTCAACAACCTTCATCGGATTCTGAAAATGATCAATCGCTGAGTGCTTCCCGACTGAAAATGACGCCAGAAGATTATTCTGATAGTTTTCCAGAATGTTTTGACAATGAAACGGCTTGCCTGGGAGAGGGATATAGGCTCATAGACTTGATGAAGTTGTCTTCGACACTGTCAGAAGCTCATGTTTGCAAGGAAGGTGAGAAATTATAACATACATGTAAAGAGTACTACCTCTGGCAAGTGATTCCGTGCTTATTACTGTTAAAAAGACGTAGAATATATTGCAGTCAAAACTGTTTTCAGTTATTTTAGCTAGATTGGGTTGATCTTCTTGAACAGATTTGTCACTGATAATTATATATTTCAGTACTAACTAAGATCACTTTAAAAAGGTCAATCATCTTTTTGCATTATGTGCTTAGTAAACAAATTCAAATGTTCATGAACAAGTGATTTTGTTTTAACTGTAGTCAATGCCCATGTCATCTTGTAGGCTCTTTAACTGTAACAGAAAACCCATCTGGGAGAAATGGATTAATGGCTGATCTCTTGGTGGAGTGCAGCGTATGCCTTGATGCTCCACCACTTAAAACGTCGTCCACTATAACCAAGAGAGGGCAGTCCTTCGATGTAAATCGGCGTGCCGTTTATCATTCCCTCGAAATAGGAGGTAGCTACGAAGGACTTGTGTCCTTTTGCAGTATTATGAACATGCCATGTTTATCTGAGCCTGCCTACTACAAACAAGTCGACACCATTCTGGAAGCTTTGGAGGCTGAAGCTGATGATGAAATGAGGTCCGTGGGGCAAAGGGTGCGTGCCCACATTTTAAAAGAAAATGGAGAGTTGGAACAGTGATGATGTTTTGGATGCAGTAGCGTCCTTTGATGGCACATGGGCCAAAAGAGGATTTACATCCTTAACCGGTGTAGTCTTTGCTATAGCAGTGGACACTGGAGAGGTACTTGACTACCATGTCCCTTCCAAGGAATGCCGAAAATGTTCCCTGAAGAAGAGTCAGTGTCAGAGTGATGAGGAATTTGAGGAATGGCAAACTGAGCACCTCGCTTTAAATCAATGTGATGTTAATTTTAATGGTAGCTCACCTGCAATGGAAGCCGAAGGTGCGACAGTTTTGTGGAGCAGATCCATACAGCAACACAACCTAAGGTACAGGTGGATGGTTTCTGATGGCGACAGTAAGGCCTTCAATGCTGTTGAAAACATGTATGATGGATGCAAAGTTGAAAAACTTGACTGTGTTGGACCTGTACAAAAGCGTATGGGGAAGCATCTGATGAACTTAAAAGCTACCACCAAAGGTAAACTGGCTGATGGAAAACCTGTTGGTGGGAAGGGCTGCCTAACAGAAGGTCGTATTAAACGCCTTCAAAAGTATTATGGACTGGCCATCAGGCAAAATACTTTGTCAAAGGCAAACCCAACTGAGAGAGAGGTTAATGTTGCTGTTTACACCATGAAGAAAAACATCATTGCTATCCTTCACCACAGTGTTCATTCTCCAGACCCTGCCAAACAACACCGCTTCTGTCCTGTTGGTGAGTCTTCATGGTGTAGATGGCCACAAGACTCTGCAACAGGAACCTCAACCTATGACGCAGAGGACTGTTTGCCAGAGGTATTCTTTGATTTGTTGCGCCCTACCTTCATGACATTGAGCGAAACAAAGCTCCTTGAAAGATGTGTGCGTGGTGCTACACAAAACCGCAATGAGTGTATCAACTCAATGGTTTGGGTTCGTTGCCCAAAACATAAAAACCCAGGGTGTTAAGGTGATCCGTTGCGCAGTAGCTTCTGCTGTTTGCCACTTTCACAGTGGAGCTGCAAGCAGAGTGAGTGTAATGAACAGACTCTCCATTCCAGCTGGAACATTTACAAAAAAGGCATCAGAGAAAAAGGACAAGAGGCGGCTCAAAAAATCAGACCTGCAGGCTTCTGCAAAAGAGAAGAAACGCCGCCAAGGGATGCAGCTACTGCGTACACGCAGAGAAGAGGCCCTCAGGGAGGCTGAGGGCATCACATATGAAGCAGGCAGCTTCTAATTGATTGAAATGGACAATTTCATTCAAATTCATGACTGAAATGCATCATGAGTGCTATGAACAACCTTAAATTGAGTGTTCCAACTTTCTATCAGTTTTTCTCAGAATATGCTTTTTCCCACTTTGAGAAAAAAATATTTCATGAAGGATTTGACCAATAAACTTGAAATTTTCAGTGTTTATTGCTTTCAAAGTCTTTTCTTGGATGAGCATAGAACTTTTCTGTATGTTTGATTTGGAAAAAGTTACAAGGAAAAATGGCTCCAAAATTGACCCCAAAAAATTGGGTCCACTTTAAGTTGGCACTGTAGCCAAAGTATTTATTTGATAACAAAGTTCTATGCTCATCCCACAAAATAGCTTCTAAACTGTCTATTAAGTTAAAAAACTCAAAATTTTAGATAATCTGTGGCAAGATATCTTTTCTCAAGTACACTCAGGTCATACACAGTATGGGGTCACAATATTTGACCCATATCAGGTTACACATAACCGCAATGCAAAAATGTTGCTTATTTCTAAAATCTGTGGTTCATAAGCTTTCCATTGATATATGGTTTTGTATGGTTTGAGTGAAACCCTTAGAAGTTACAAATCATTGCAAAAAGGTGCAAATTTTAGGTTAAGTCCCCACTATATACTTTAAGGGAAAGAATGTTTTTTACATTGATTACTTCCCTTTTTGCCTGTTTTTGAGTATTTTCTAAGGCCATCTCACTCGTTTCCATGGAAACGAGATTGTTTACACGTCTTTCTTCGAAGGAAAAGTGTAGAAAAAACCACTATAACCAGTCAAATGTCGCATATGAGCAGCCAGAGTGCATCCTGGGGCCTGGGAAGCAGTCTAGCCTATCATTGAGGACATTTCATGTGACTACACGAAGTAGCAAACAGAGAAAAACGTGCTTGCATTGTTTACGATTCATTTGCAAAGTTATCGAAAAGAAATGCCCCCGAAAAAGAAATTTAGGAGTGGTAGACCTAAAAAAAGAAAGTTTACTGGAAAAAAGTACACAAGGCAAAAGAATTTGGAGTTAAAGGAAGCTTTGGTAGAGCAGGAAACAATCGAGAAGAGTGACAAATCTGACTCGGACAAAACAGACTCCTCGCACTCATTGGAAAACAAATCCTTGCATGCTTCGTCAGGAAAACTGCACGAACATTCTAGCAAGAAAACTGAAACCATTGAAAATTCTTCAAGCGATGATGATTTGGCTGCAGTACAAGGTTTTCGCTTCGTGGACATGTCAGTTCTTGGCCCAATCTTTTGATTACTGCTTTGCCCATTGTGCAAGAAGAACCAAGTGGAGTTTGAGGAAGATGGTGATGGAAAGATGGGATTTGAAACCCTGATGATTCTCAATTGCACAGGAAAAAAATGTAAATTCTTGGAGAAGTTTTATTCTTCTTTGAGAGTTGGAACCTCTCAGGCATTTGAAGTCAACCGCAGAATAGTTCTTGCATCCAGAAGCATTGGTGTTGCGCACCAAGGACTTGTCAAAATTCGCTGGAACTATGAACATGAATCCCCCTATGAATGAAAATTCCTACAGGGATAATGTTGATGCTGTGAGGAAAGCCGCTCAGACCGTTTGCCAGCAAAGTATGAGGGCTGCTGCTGAAGATGTCAAGAAATTTTATGAGCCAGAGGAAGAGGGAGTTTTTGACATAGGCATTTCAGAAGATGAAACTTGGAGTCGTAGGGGGTACTCATCCATGTATGGAATAGTAACAGCCATGTCCACAGTGTCTGGTAAGGCAATTGACATTGAAGTTATGTCTAAAGAGTGCAAAGAGTGCACAGTGTGGAGAAACAAAGAAGGAACACCGCAATTTGAAGATTGGTGGGAAGGCCACCAACATCTTTGCCAGGCTAACCACCTTGGATCGTCTGGCTCAATGTATGCCTCTGGGTTGCTAGCCATATTTCAGCACTCAGTTGAACAGTACACAATGCGTTACGCTGAATTCCTAGGAGACGGTGACAGCAAGGCCCATAAGCTCATTGTCGAGGAAGCTGTCTATGGTGAAAAACAGATCTCGAAGCTGGAATGTGTTGGGCATGTCCAGAAATGTCTGGTTCACGCCTTCGCTCATTGAAAAAATGAATGGGTCAAACACGACTCAAAGATGGTAAACCAATTGGTGGCACAGGAAGGCTTACAAAAAGCAAAATAGATCAACTCCAGGTCTATCATGGGAGGGCCATACGTAACAACACACATGATATCCAGTCAATGCAGGATGCTGTCATGGCCATATGGTGCCACACACAATCAACAGATGACAACCTGGACCATGACTTGTGCCCCCCTAGAGAAAATTCATGGCGTGGGTTTCAGAGGGACTTGGCAACGGGAACATCTGATTATGAGCATGCACATCCCTTGCCTAGTGCTATTGCTAATGCAATCCATCCAGTATTTGAAGTCCTCGGTGATGAAGATCTGTTGTGACGTTGTCTCCATGTTGGCACTCAGAACAGAAATGAGGCCATAAATGCACTTATCTGGCAACATGCAACAAAAGAGACTCATTCTGGCCTACCAACAGTTGAGCTTGCTGCTTATCTTGCGGTGTCTTACTAAAATGATGGTGCCATTTCAATCATGCATGTCCTCAAAGAGCTTGGCATTACTCCAGGGTTCCACTGAAAACAAGCTTGCGAAAAGCTGGACTACAATAGGCAATGCCATGCTCGCAGAAAGAGCTCAGATAAGTCAAGAGAGCGAAGAAAGAAACTTAGAAACTATAAGAAAGGTTACAGTGACCATTTGGAAGCACTTGAAGGACCACAGCAGGAAGCTGGAGCCTTCTAGGACTGAACTTGCTTACATTAAATTTTAATTGTCATTTCCCACATTCCGATTTTTAGGTGTGTCCAGTCTCAGTAAACACAATAACCCAAAAACTATTTAAGATATCTGAATGAAATTTTCACAGTTTGGTTATTGTGAATAGATCTATCCAATGACCTACTTTCAGAGGGTTTTAAACAACCTACCATGACTTATTGAGTTTAAATCTACCATGATGTTGCATTATTTTTTCCACGTACAAAGTGAAGGTCCAACTCAAAATCAAAACACAGTTTCACTTTAATAGTAGGTCATTGCATAGCTCTGACAACAAGTAACTAGTATAGCAAATTTCAAGTCTCTAGCCCAAAGTAAAGCAGAGATATTGTGTTTAAGCACACACCTAATTCTAAACCTTCGGAAAAGGGTGTGGTCAGTGAAATAGGTGTGGCTGCTTTGGAATTTGAAGAATGCTCACCAAATGTATTGTAAATAACTCACCAAGGGCTAGTAAATACTATGGTATACATCAATCGACCTGATTTTTTGAGAGAATGTGAACAAAAATGTTGTAAAAATTACCGTTTTTAGACTATTATTTATTTCTACGTCAAATTTGACCAGCAGAGTGGAAATACATTTTTTTAAATATTATTTTACATTTTTTTTCCTTTTTTTGCTAAGTTTAATTTATTTAAATTGTTTAAAAATTACTACTAGCTGCATGAAGGAAAGCTTTTTTTTCTAGAGAGTAGTTTTTATGCTCTTTTAAATGAGATATGGTAGATTATTCTCCTGTAAATATTTGCAGAGATATCAATGATTAACCTTATGACCTTTTGCCACACCCATTTTTGATGTGACGGAAATGAGTTAATGTGATGTACAAGTGATTCTTACGAATAAACAAGTGTAACGGCACAAGTTTTGAATAATGTAATTTGTGATGATCTTAAATTAGCATAAATTACTATTTTGCTGGCACGGACCAGAGGGCTGGGTACGGGTTTGAGGTGCACAGTGTATAGTGGGATTTGAGTTTGTAATCGGTGACAGTTGGCGAGGTGAGACATTCTATGGCCAGCCTTTGCCGTGTTTAGGTTAAGTTTGGTTTTTACAGTGGATGAAGCTAAAGTTAAAGAGATCATTGCCCAGAACAATCGTGATCTGCTTGGCCAGATTAAGGATTTAGTTTCCACTTTAATTTCTGATCTAAAGAGATCTAATGATTCGAATGCCGCGGAGCAGATGTCTGAGATCAAGAGGCTAAAGCGGGATGCTCCACCTTCGTTCAAGAAGAAGAGTAATGAGGAGCAATTTAAAGCCAACAAATCAGTCATGGAAGCTGTCGAAGGCGCTGCCGTCGCTCTTGAGCGTAAGGACCTTCTGAGGACCAAGGAAGCGTTGGATCGGGGTATGTCTTTGCTTAAAGATCGGCAAAAATTAATTTTGTTGGCTGATAAGTCGCCGTACGGTTGGAAAACCGTTTTGGAATAGAAACATCACGACTTGGCGGATGACGAAGAAGACGAGAAGAAAATCTATAGAGCTGAGGCAAGAGCGGCTAGAGCCTCGAAACGCTTCGCTCCACGTGGTCTGGGATTACAGCGCCGATCTGGAATACTTGTCTCAAGAAATTCGCAGCTCACTGTCGGCCAAATTCCTAATTCCTTTACTCGCGTCAATCAGCAGCTTTCTGTTGGCAGATCTGCCGGACTTTGCTTTTCCTGTGGAAAACCTGGACATTGGCGAGCTTCCTACCCAAATGTTCTTTCCTCTTCCAATTCTGCCAACCAACAGGCAAAGTGACTAGACAGCAATACCCAGGATCAAGGTGTAGTTGGTTCTAGTTTTCTTTTGTGTTGTTTTCCGTTTGTCTTATTTTTCGCTGGATCTTTCATACGAGTCGTGCTTAGTGCTTTCAGAGTTAATTTACATTTATTAAACTATGTTTTTTCCCGTCGTGTATTATTTATTTTCTAGACCATGAGTCTGAGGCTTTGCCATTGCCATATTGTGAGCTATCCCTTCTAGAGGATCCATCGCTGAACTGTGAAATTGCATGTGATGATGCACCTGTTTCGGTTAAAGGAAGATTGCGTAAATCGCTTCAGTTTTGGAAAGATATTGACGCACCTCGTTTCATAATTGACACTATTGAGTTTGGATACAAGTTGCCACTTCTTCAAATACCACCACCTTTTGTTGCCCCGAACAATAATTCAGCGATTCAGGAATCTGATTTTGTTGAGAATGCTATTAACGAGCTTATTAGTTTGGATTGTATCACCAAAGTTTTTACACCTCCTACTATAATTAATCCATTATCTGTGTCTATTCAGAAGTCAGGGAAAAAGCGCTTGATCTTGGATCCTCGTCATGTCAATCTATATCTTTTCAAGTTTAAGTTTCGATGCGAGGACCTGTCCGTTGCCAGAGAAGTTTTAAATCCCGGAAATTTCATGTTCTCCTTTGACTTAAAATCAGGTTACCATCACATGGATATCTTTCCAGATCATAGGCAATATCTGTCGTTTTCTTGGACCTTTTCGTCCGGTCATACTAGATATTTTCAGTTTTCAGTTTTGCCATTTGGCCTCAGTTCTGCTCCTTATTTATTTACAAAGCTTCTCAAGCTGTTAGTCAAGAAATGAAGATCCGAAGGAAAGTCTATAGTTGTCTTCCTAGACGATGGTTTAGGGGCGGCCGCTGACTCTATCAAAGCGAAGATCTCTAGCTTGGCTGTTCATTCCGACCTATTACAGTCTGGTTTCCTACCTAACGAAGAGAAATCCATTTGGGATCCTACTCAAGTGATTACCTGGCTTGGGACTGTTATTAACACTTCCCAGTGCGTTATCAAAGCCACGGACAAGAGAATTGATTCTCTTATTAACGATTCATCATCTCTCTTATGTTTGGAGCGCTCCTTGCACCAGGTTCGCAAGCTTGTAAGCATGTGTGGAAAAATCATCTCGCTTGGGAACTGCGTCAGGAATGTCACTAGGCTTATGACCAGGAACACCTTTCTGGTTATTAACTCCACTGCTGATTGGAATTCACTTGTTTCTTTGACACCTGAATGTTTACACGAATTGAATTTTTGGAAAAACAATCTCGCTGATATCAACGGCCTTCCTTTGTGGCCTATTAAGCACAAGCCTTCCAAAATCGTTTACTCTGATGTGTCCAATTCAGCCTACGGGAGTTACATACAATTCGAGGACAAAATTTTTCACCAAAATTGGTCCGATTACGAGAATGCACAAAGTTCGACTTTTCGCGAACTTCTTGCTGTTTCATTGTCCTTGAAGGCGTTCAAGGATTCTCTTGGTGTGCAGACTGTTGTCTGGTATACAGACAACCACAATGTTGTTCGCATCGTTAACATCGGATCCAAAGTTCCAGCTTTGCAACAGTTGGCTCTTGATGTTCACCGACAATGTCTTATCGGCAGTATTAGCATTGACATGCAATGGATTCCCAGGGACCTCAACACTTGTGCCGACGATATTAGCAAGTTAGTTGATTACGATGATTATGCAATCAACGATTCTGTTTTTTATGCTCTTGACGAGCTCTGGGGTCCGCACACTTGTGATAGATTCGCCTGCCATTACAATGCAAAGCTTCAGGTTTTCAATTCTAGGTATTATCAGCCCAGCTCGTCTGGCGTCAACGCTTTCGTCCAAGATTGGTCCAACGACAACAACTGGCTTTGTCCTCCTGTCTGTTTGACATGCAAAGTCGTCAGTCATTTGAAGCTCTGCAATGCGTCTGGCACTCTCATCGTTCCCCTTTGGAGATCAGCGCATTTTTGGCCCATCCTTTGTTTCAACGGTGTGCACTGGAGCAGTTTCGTTCATGATTGGGTGGTCCTCCCTGATCTTCCCCATCTGTTCATCAGAGGCAAAGCCAAGAATTCCATTTTTGGATCCGGTCCACTAAATTTCTCAATGGTAGCTTTGCGCATTAATTTTAGTATTGTACCCAGGCAAGGTCCTGCGCTAGTTTGCAATGCATTTCGCGTTCCACAGTGTTAGCGCATTGTTTTCTGGCTTTGAGGCGCCTTGCTTGAAGCAGGCGGCCCTTTGAGACGTACCCTTGAGGGGTCTGAGATATTTGTATACAGTGCCCTTGAGGGGCCTTTGATTTGAGACTGTTAACGTTGAAGATTTCTATACAGTGCCCTTGAGGGGTGAATAGATTGTGCTTATTACAGTTTTGTTTCTGCATTGTATAAGCGTACTTAAATATAACATTGTTTTTTCTCTGAGGCTCCTTGTCTGTATTTATTTGTTGTTTATTCTCTCATTGTGTTGTTTAGGCCCCATTTGTCTTTATCCCTGGGGAGCTTCCCCTTGTCCTTTGTATTCCTTTATTATCACTTGGTTTTTGTTTTTTCTCTAGATATTTTTGATACAGAGTTCTGGACTTTCCCTACATGTGATACAAGAGAGGTTGCTTTGTTGATGGAGGGTTTTCAACAGATGGAGATCATTTGCTACTACCGTTCTGGGTACCAGTCCCTTCCCGGTAGAGCCCTTCCATTGTGCCTTGTTTCTACAGTATCTACTGGAGTCAAGCAGATCAGTTTCTTCTATCAATTCCGCCTTCTATGCTTTCAAGTGGCTGCACGATCTGGCAGCCGTGAGTTCCCCTGCTAGTCATCCCACTGTTGTGGCTGTGAAACAAGGTGCCGTTCGTTCTGCGTCCTCACCGGGTAACCACAGAAAAGAACCTCTTAAGACGGAGCATCTCAGGAAATTAGCTGAAAAAACTGACTTGCATGACCTCTTACAGTTGCATAACTTAGTTATGTTTGTTTTAGCTCTTTCCGGCTTTTTTCGTTTTTCCGAGTTGTCACTTATTCGAAGCAAAGATGTTAAGTTTAATGATGGTTTTCTTTCTATTTTTATCAAAAAAAGTAAAGCCGACCAATTAAGGGAGGGTCAGTCCGTGGTTATTGCTGAGTCAGCTGGTTCTAGTATTTGTCCTGTGGCCCTTCTTAAGCTATATATGTCAAGTTCTAACCTTTCTTTTGATTCTGAGGAGTACCTTTTCAGGCCTATATCATCGTCTAGCAATCGCAAGCGTCTTGTGTCAGTCAATAAGCCTATATGTTATTCGACTTATAGAGAGTCGTTTAAGAAGTCTTTTCACGATATTGTTCCAGATATTTCTAAATTTAGTACCCACTCTGCCAGATCAGGTGGGGCGACTTTGGCTGCGAACTCCGGTGTCCCTGAGAGGAATCTTCAACGTCACAGCCGTTGGGCTTCAACCTCTGCCAAGAACATTTACGTCAAAGACTCTCTAGCAAGTAGATTAGAAGTGTCAAAATCATTGTCTCTCTAGCTCAAGCCCTTCCTTTTCACCTCTATGTTGGCTTGGCTGGCCAACGCACCCAATTTAATCACTGTCTAGTGTGTCCGGATGTGTAGTGGAGGCAAAATATGTAATTTGTGATGATCTTAAATTAGCATAAATTACTATTTTGCCGGCACGGACCAGAGGGCTGGGTACAGGTTTGAAGTGCACAGTGTATAGTGGGATTTGAGTTTGTAATCGGTGACAGTTGGCGAGGTGACATTCTATGGCCAGCCTTTGCCGTGTTTAGGTTAAGTTTGGTTTTCTTTTAATAATATCATCAGTTGTAATCCACTGTTGTACGTTTATTTAGTTCTCTTATTGCTATTATATCGCTGTATAAAGCCTTAGGTTTATTATTCTACAGTACTGATGTTAACCAAGATACCCTAAAACCCCGAGGGTTGCACCACTGCCTTGGTCGGGGGCACACGTTCCCAATTTTCTCCACTTGCTGGTTTTAGGGTTTTCGTGTCTGGCTTTGGTGCACTTAGCAATTGTCTTTTTATTCATAGCTTGTATTATATGCTGAGATGGAATAAACGGGACGATGGCTTGGCTGGCCAACGCACCCAATTTAATCACTGTCTAGTGTGTCCGGATGTGTAGTGGAGGCAAAATAGATTATTATAGAGGGCAATAGTCTACACGGATCTCTTCAATACCCAATTGATCACACAAAGGACCTATGGGAACTTCTTACCACAAATCACAGTAATGAGCTACCAATCCTCAATAAACTTGGGCACATTGCACTGTTGTTACCTCTCCACACACCAGCCCAGAATCATATATCAGTCATGCTGTTAAATAGTGAGGAAAAAATATCCCGTCACAAAGTTTGACTTAAACAAGTTGGCATGAAATATTTTCAACATCGTTCTGGTATTACTGTGAGAGAAATGTTTCTTCTTGGCTCAAGATGCTGAAGTCAGGTGTTGTGGAGAAGGTAAAGCAAGGTAAAGCAAGCCAACATATTGAGGTCCTTGACTGTGCCAGTGCCGAGAGCAAGGAAATGTTTATTACAGGAGACTTTAATTTTGACCTACTGGATACTTTGTGCCGTAAATCAACAACGGATTTGAAATGAACTTTTTCTAGTTTTAATTTAACACAATTGACTGACAAGACAACAAGAATCACAAAGGATAGTGCTACTCTATTGGATTATTTGCTACCAATTTTCCAAGAAATATCACTTTGGCTAAAGTAATTCCATCTACTTTAAGTGATCATGATATGCTTATGGTGGTGACGAAAATTAATGCCAACAAACTACCTCCAAACACGATTGAATGCCGAAACTTTTCAAGTTATGATCAACAAGTCTTTGGTGAAGATCTGAAAAATAGTTGGTGGAATGATGTTTTGAATGAAGATGTAAATTCTGCCTGGCTGAAGTGGAAGGAACTATTGTTGTCAGTGTGCAATAAACATGCACCTGTTTATCAGAGGAGTGAAGAGTCTGTGGTTAACAGTTGCAACAAAAAAGTTTATGAATGAAAGTGACTCTGTTTTGAGGAAAGCAAGGAGATCTGGATCTGAAGTTGACTGGAGTATGTATAGGTGGCTACAAAATCAAGTATCTAAGAGGATTAAAATTGAGAAGTGCAGATATCAAATAAATGAAATTTCTGATAATATGGATAATCCAAAATCCTTTTGGAAACAACAAAGAATATTTTTCCAGGTAACTAGGAAAAAACCACAACTCCACAGTCTATCAAAACTGATGATGGGAAACTGTTATTGATCAACCAACCATCACTCAGAGATTTAATGAGTTTTTTACTGGTGCCGTGTCCCAACTTCTAAAACCAGCTGGACCACCAATGAATGTCAGAGATTACTCAAGAAAAAATTCACTAGTGAATGTTTTATCCTGCAACAGATTTCTGAAATGTATATTCTGAAGCAACTTAGAGACTTGAAAGTGAAAAAAGCTACAGGATTAGATGGAATTCCTGCACACTTTTTGAAGGACAGTGCTGCAGTTATAGCTCCAACATCTTGGTTCGATTGACTAGTCTGGTGGTTGTGAAAACATGGACAACTATACACCAGCCTCCATACTGCTAGTATTATCAAAAATTCTAGAGAAGGCTGTAAACTTCCAACTACAGCAGTATCTAAAGAAGTTTGATCTTCCGAGTCCAGCTCAATCAGGATTTAGACAACATCATTCAACAGAAAGTGTGGTAACTTATCTCACTAAAGATCAGAAGAAAAGCAGATGCTGGAAAGTTAACTGGTGCCTTATTTGTAGATCTCAAGAAGGCCTTCAATACTGTGCCTCATAAAGAACTTATTTTTAAACTGGAACGATTTGGCTTTGTGGACAACTTGATTACATGGTTCACAAACTACCTTTCTAATAGATCTCACGTTGTATCATAAGGAAACAATTTGTCAAGTCCTTTGCCAGTGGAAAATGGAGTACCGCAGGGAAGCATTGTGGGGCCGGTGTTGTTTTCATTATATATTAATGATCTACCATCATTCATTAATTTCTCCAATGTTATCATGTATGCCGATAATACAGTCATATTTGTTTTCCTCTGCACAGTTGATGGAAGTGGAGCTAAAGTTAAACATGGAAATCATAAGTCTATCCGAGTGGCTCTGAGGGAACAAACCTCTCTTGAATTTGAAAATGACTGAGTTTGAGGTTTTTGGTACACAACAGAGACTATGCCATGAGGGCATCAAAGGGGTCAATGTAGCCTTGGGAGGAGAATCTGTGATGCACTGTGGTGCCTTTAAATATCTTGGTGTAATATTGGACAGCAACATTTCTCTGAATCAGCATATTGATTATGTAAAGAAGAAAGTTTCTAAGATGCTGGGTTTTTTTCAAGAGCACGACCATCATTAACAATTGAATCACTGAACAGATTGTTTAAATTAATGATTCTTCCAATTTTGGATTATTGTGGTGCTGTTTTCCATGGATGTGGTAAAGGGAATGAGAAAGGTCTGGAATGCCTACAAAGACAAGGTGGTAGAATAGCCTTGAATACTCCCCATTTGTCCACTGAACAGATAGTTACAAGTCTCGGTTGGGAACTCTTGCAAGAAGAAGAGAAAACCACATTGTTAAACTGGTTGAAAATTGCCTCGAGGGAAGGGCCCCAAGCTATTTCTCCAAATATTTTAAACTTAAAAGACATAATATTCATGATTATGACATTACGAACAAGAACAAATAGTTATTGACAGGGTTAAATTAGAGCATTTTTTTTATAAATGGGCAGATATTTTTGATAATTGTATATGAATCTAGTTCCAGTCTCTTTATTTCCTTTTATATGTATATTTTTAGATTTCTTATATAGCTTTTTAGATTTATGGATATTTAATATTTTATTTTATTAATTATTCATTTGTTTAATTAACACAGTACCCATGTTGACAGCAGTTGTTATAACTGAAATGGTCATCCTGTATAAATATGTTTATTTATTATTTTATTATTTAGCATATATGGTCTTCTCACTGATGAGGTGTGCAATATTACTAACATGGCTCACAGTTCTCCCTGTTAACTAAAATGGCTCTCGAGCACTTATCTAATGATCCCAAAGAAACAGCAACAACTGACAGCTTACTGGATATCTATGCACAACACAAGAAGTATCCGGTATCTGCAAAATGTAACTAGAATGAAATGACCTTTCTAGAATTTGCAACCAAGTACAAAATTGTCAGTAACAAATTAGTTGAACAGTCTAAAAACATTATAAGAAGGGTTTTCCCAACATATTCATCCAACTCTAAGAGTCCCACATTTTGGTTGTACTGCAAGTACCAGCTACTACAATATAAACCATGGACAAAAAAGCCAGAAAATGCCTGGGGAAACACAAAGGAGAATGGTGATGTGTGTATCTCAGAATGGAAGTCATTCTCAGAAACAGAATATGCCAAAATACCAAACTTGAACACATACAGTCCTCTGACAGTATTGATGATCAGAGCAGCGACTGCACCGAATCACCCCAGCGAGAAGAATGGATGATCCTAGCTGATTATTCCACATTATGTATTATTTCTGAAAATGAAACTGGAAAACAGCATGATTGGCAGAGTACGACCTGTCCATACATCTCACAGGAAGTTCCAGAAATGCCATCTTGGATAAATTCTAAAAGGAAAACTTTTTTAGTTGAGCCTCAGACTTTGCGTAATCCAGTAGATCTTGATAAGCTCAATAATATGCAATCACTAACATACATTTTAGTAAGAGAACATTTCGACAATCCTGCCCTGCATTTACCATTACATTTGATCATAATGGTTATGCAGGAACAGGGAAAAGCTTTCTCGTTAATGCTCTGAGAATCCTACTTGGGAAAACTTATACTGAATCAGCCACTACTGGAAAAGCATCATTCAATATCAATGGGGTAACCATTCACTCACTTCTAAATTGACCTGGTGGTCCTATAGGCAACAAAGACCTTCACAGGGATACACTTTTAAGATTACAAGATAAATTACGTGGTAATAAGTACATTTTGCTAGATGAATATTCTATGCCTGGCCAGACCACACTTGGGTGGATTGACAAGCACTGTAGGCAAGTCACT
The DNA here is from genome assembly GCF_964199315.1 of Orbicella franksi. NCBI lineage: Eukaryota > Metazoa > Cnidaria > Anthozoa > Scleractinia > Merulinidae > Orbicella > Orbicella franksi. The sequence goes on along the minus strand of NC_138154.1, from coordinate 2,326,583 downwards.
GGTAAACATGATGAAGTGTTTGGGGGTAAATCAATTATTTTAGAAGGAGACCCTGCTCAACTAGCACCTGTAGCTGACAAACCTTTTTATTATACATTGGTGTTACTAGCTCGATTTTGATTGGCTATAAGCACGCAGCCAATTCTTGCTTGCTCTGTTTCCCTTATGTCATACCTACAGACAATAGATTTTATATATGTAGAAGTGACATCATACCTACAGACAATAGTTTTATGCATGCAGAAGTGACATCACCTAACACACTAACCAGCAGTTTGATCAGTTTTGTCACCACAGAGTTGAAATCAAGGTTTGCCACAATATCAGAAGATTTAAACCTTCTTGATGATAAAGATGCAAAAAGCACCAAAAGGGCCACAAAGTCAGCACTGAAGGTTTTTCATCAGTATTTGAAGGAAAAGAAAGCAGATGAACCTCAAACAAAAGATACGCTTGCAAACGTGCTAAAGCTGTTCTATGCAGAAGCTTGAAAAGTGGATGGCACTTCTTATTCAAAGAGCACATTGAACAGCCTCAGATTTGGATTAAATCGTCATTTCAAAGCTACTCGTGGTTTTGACACCATCAATGATTCAGAGTTTAACGACGCAAACAAAGTGTATGGCGCGAAGTGTCTGGACCTGAAGCGACAAGGGCTAGTAAAAGTTGAACACAAGCCACCGATATGCGAAGAAGACCTTAAAAATTGTACGAAAGCACTGCCTTTAGTCTGACTGATCCAGAAAAGCTTCAAAACAAAGTTTTTTTTGAAGTAGTGCTGTACTTTTGTTGCCAAGGAAGACAAAATCTCCATCAACTCAAGAAGACTGATTTTTCATTCAACATGGACAACACCAGAGCACGCTACGTGTGCAAAGCAATGGATGAATTAACAAAAAACCACCGGGAAGATACGAAGGTTTCGATGGAGGTTTGATGTATGAAAAGCCCGGTCCAAATTGTCCTGTGATTTCCTCCAAGCTGTATCTGAGTCACCTAAATCCCTTAAACGAGTTTTTATTTCAGCGCCCCAAGAGAAAGGTATCCACTTCTGAGGATGTTTGGTACGACAACATGGTGGTCAGAGAGTGTACACTTGGTGAGAAAATGAAAAACATATCGCGAAAAGCAAAACTTTCCAAGTGTTACACAAACCATTCAATCAGGGTGACAGCTGTCACAATCCTTGACAAGTCAGGTTTTGAAGTAAGGCATATTATGGCCATAAGCGGACATAAAAATGAAGCCAGCATCCGGAGCTATAGCAAAACTGACATTTGCACAAAGATGTCGGAAACCCTTACTACAAGATGCAAGGTTAGTGAAGAGCTATCAGTGATGATTTCACACCAGTAATCTCCCATTCTTAGCCTCTCGCAAGAATTATAAGCAGCTCTCGTTCAGAGATCACGAAGAATTTCAATTTCTTCAACTGTAATGTAAACATACAGTAAACTTGACCTTTTCAAAGAATTTGTAGAATATTTTCAATGTTTTCAATCTCTTTCCTGAGAGAGCTTTTCAAGAACTTTCTCTTTATGATATTGACTTTCCATAACAGCTCATTTGTTTTGGGCTTTGGAAAAACCTTATACTGGATGCTTTAGAGCGCAAGAAAGATTGTAAGCTTATAAAAGCTTATAAACAATAAAGTTGTTTACTTACAAGTTGGCTGCTGTACATTGATCACTTTTTTGTTCACGCTCTTGTCTTTACAAGTGCAGCTCAGGAATACACATAATAAAACAATTATCGGATGAGGTTGAGCATGATGAGCATTATCAAGGCCTCAGTTTGTGTTATTTGGCTTTGGCAAGTAACACAAACTTTGGCCTTGATAAGTATCGCTATCATGCTCAACCTCATCCAATAATTGTTAAGTATCATGCAAAGCCATCAGGGGATATTAGTGAACAGGGGCATCTCGCATATTTAACATTTGACAGTGCAGTTAAGCTATCTGTGAACCAAAGAGTCCAGGGGTATGAGGCGAAGCAGTTAGTTTTCAAAGATTTGTGAGTGCAGCATCAAACTGGGGAATCCACTTTAGAAGACTGGCAACTCCTCTTATCTCGACAGCCATCACATGTTCAAAATCTTGATGAATTTACAGATTATTCTATAGCAATGATGAAGTAGCTGCATATAACGACAGCCAATTAGTTAAGCTGAATAATCCTATAGCCTGTATTCAGGCACATCATTCATCAACAACTGCAAAATCTTTATCATCAGATGAAATATCCAGATTAGTACCTACCATATTCCTTGCTATACAGGCTAAAGTAATGCTCACCATGAATTTATGGACAGATGTTGGACTGTGTAACAGATCTACAGGAAAAGTTATAGATATTGTGCATGCAGCAAATCACTCACCGCCACATTTACCTATAGCAGTTATACTTCAATTTGAACACTACACAGGACCATCTTTCCTACCAACATTACCAAACTGTGTCCTAATCCCCCCTATTACTGTCACATCTCAGTCACGTAATGCAATTCATGAGCAGCAGCAATTATCACTTGGGCTTGCATGGGCGATGACCATACACAAAAGTTAAGGACTCACATTACCTAAAGCGTGGATTGATCTTGACCCCATAGAGAGAACAACAGGCATGACATGTGTTGCCATAAGTAGAGTTAGATCCCTTGATTCTTCTGTCATTGTCATTTGATTGCTTAACAAGCATTAGAAATAGATAAGCAGATAAGCAGAAGAAGAACATTTAAATGTGCTAGCAAATTACACCAAATCAGCCAGTTATGAATAACTCCAACATTAGTGTTCTAATGTGAACAACATCAAGCAGTACTAAATAGGAAACTAGAGTAGAAACAAAAGATTAAAAGAAACATTAAGAGTAGGGCAGTCAGTTTTGGAAAGGGTATGTTATGAGGAAAAATGCAGATATTCCAGAGATAATAGGAATGTTGCATGGATAGGTAAACATACAATGTTAAATTCTCAGCACTATGTGGGAGGTGTCCAGACACCAATGGATACCTCCTTGATATGTCTCTGGTATACAATATGCATTTAAAAATGCTAAGTTTTTCTGTATTGATAAAGGAATATAAACCCTTTTAAACCCATAAAAATTGTTGCATATTTCTGTCATACATTTTAATGGTTCTTTCTTGCTTTGTTTTTTATTTTCAGCTACAGATTTTCTTTGTCCTGAAGTACAGTCCATTGTATATTTTGTTGCCATGGCATCAAAACAGAAAGGTATCGAGTTTGACTCTTCAGTTTATACTACCCCCCCCCCCCGCCTTGTTTTCCATAATCCTTTGTTAAAAACTTAATGTTTCCGATGGTGTTGTGAGCTAGCAATTGTATTTATGCCTTTTAGGAGTATTTGATAACCTGAATAGAATCAAAACAATCGAAAAAGAAACAGGTTGTTCAAATGAGAGAACACCAAAATTACACTATTGATATTCACACATTTGTCATGGAAACAACATTTTTAAAATAAAACTAAAGAAAACTTATCGCTTCACAGGGCAGAACTGACTGAATTTTGCAAAGGAAGGGCAACTTTAAAGCCTTTGTTATGCCTACTGAACTTTTTTTTTTTTTTAAATAATGTTAATTCCATAATTTACTTCTTTTGCCGATAGTGATCCAGGTTTTATCCATTGTTTAACTCCTTTCAAAAAGGGCAGATCTGGTGGAGACTATTACACATTTCAGCTGCAAACCTCTCCAACTAAATTTACCAAGGTGATTGGCTTTGATCCAAAATCACACCAGTAAGCTCTTGAATTTCCATAATCTGGGTCACCAATGAAGCTCCTGACTGCTAAGGAAGAGAATGACCAGCTATTTGTCAATGGGTACACATCTGTGACAAAAGCAAACCCTGATGATTTGGACTTTGAACCTTCTAAAGGACCACAAAAACTTCATCTGACACCACAGATTCTGGTATCAGCATTACCTTGAGCCAACTGAGTGGATTAAGCAGAAATCAAAGGGTAAATGTCACAGCCACCATGACCCTGGGTCCAAATGAGCCAAAAGAAGTTTAAAAGAGGAACGGCACTGTAGGCACTGTGAAAGACAACTGTCTGTTGGAAGATGCCACCGGTCATGGGACTATTCATCTCTGGACAATACAATCAGTATGCTGACGAGTGGAACTAGCCATGACATAAAGAATCTGAGTGTGAAGAAATTCAATGGCAAGGTACATCTTGGAACAACAGTACCCACCACTTTCAATGAAATAGAGGCCATTGTAGATGACACCAAAGGTAAAGATTTGCTTGCAAATGTCAAGAAGACCATAACAGTCAGTGAGTTCAAGTTTTGCGACAAAGTCAACAGTTTCTTGATTTGTCAGATCCCCACTTGCAAAAAGAAAATGCCCTATGCAGTTGAAAAACAGGTGACCACCTGTACAACCTGTGGCACGTGCCAGAAAGTCTTCACAAAAAAGGTCCAACAGCACACCTTTCAACTGAAATCAATGCCAAAGACACATGGCTCACAGCCTTTACTGTCATCATGGATGCGTTGATAAAGAAGGCGAACATTCTATCACAGACAAAATAACCACTGAAAAAATCAAGGAAGCCTTAATTAATGAAATTTTTTTTAATGAATAAAATTTCTTTTTTTAATTGTCTTGCAACTGCTACAATTCTTAGAGTACCAATGCCACTTACAGTACCAACATTACTTACAAAATTACGAGTTTACAGTGCTGTGCATTACTATTAGAGGATGTCTTTTCATTAATTAATATTTATTCTAAATATTTGTTGTAATTAATTGATGTTTTCCAGATTGTACTTAAGAGATAATTTATTGATGAATTTGTGCATGTTAATGCCCTTACTACTGATTATGTTGTTTGAATATATGTAATGACACATAGATAGAGTGGTGTAGTTAAATTTTTTGATTATTTTTGTTTCTTTGGAGCTAGGAATAATACCTAATAAGGGTTCCTCAGTGATAGGGGAGATCTGACAACAGATCTTTGTTTGAAAAACACATCACAATTTAATTTACAAACCAAATTTCAACTGATTTGAGAGGGTCATAACTCTTCTAGAATACAAATATCTCGATAAATTGAAGGTTCTGAAAAAAGACCTACGCTATGGGTATACCATATCTAAATGGTTAGTTTGGCCCATGAAAATTAAGCACGCTAGACGAAAAAGTGTGAAGGGCATTTGGACCAATTGCGCCATTTTTAGACGGCCAACATGTTTTGTCAGCAGCAAGAATCTGGGAATTTCCGGATGAATGCTTTAAGGACTCTGCATGGGGCAAAAAGGGGGCCATTTTCTGTGAGGCATATCGTGAAGAAGTATCAGTAAAGAGGTTAACAATCATGTGTCACAAAAAGTCACAAACATGTTTCAGGAAAAGAGAAATTGCAAAAATGAGAGAGAGATCTGGCAGAAGTATTATGCACATATGATGACAGAAATCACCCAAGAGGAGAAACAGGAGTTCATGCAAGACACATCCTTGACTGGTGGAAAAGACACGAGGAAGCATTACCTAGATTTTGTAGGGAAGCAGCAAAGATATTTTTGAGCCAACATTCATCTGCTGCAGCAGAACAAGTGTTTTCTCTCCTGAAAGCATTTTCCAGTGACCAGCAGGAGTCAGCACTGGAAGATTACTTCAAAACATCCCTGGTGTTGTAGTATAATGGCCGCTGACGTTTTGATGTATTGATGTACTAACCTAATCTAGTGGTCAAGCCAGTAATGTTAGCAGCAGTGACAGTGGATGGACAAAACCATCTCTGATATGGTTCATCATTGTCTCGGACTCTTTAGATTGTAACAAGTTATTAACCATGTTAGTTTTAAGGACTAACTAATTGATGCACATATGTTAGTTTAGCCTCACCAAAGATAGGTGAAATAATGTCTCATTTTTCATGTTTGAGTATTTTGAACCCTGGAATATTGATTTTTACAGAAGCATAATTCAAGCATCATAGTACTTTTGGCGCATAATTTCGAGCAGAATAGTCTTTTTAGAGGGCAATTCTTTTGAGCTGTTTAGCCTTCTTTCAAGCAGAATGTGTAAAGGCCTAACTGTTATTTGTTGCATAGTTACTCGAGACCTCATTGTAAACATATGATTGTGGAAAATAAATAAATAATAATAATTTTAAAAGGGCTTGTTCATGCACGCCACATACCAGCACTTTGTATCTGGCTTGCTATGAGTGATGCTTGGCCAGAAAGATGGGCTTCAGAAATGAACAGGCTAAGGACACGAATGAAAAGCAGAATCAAGAATGAAATGTTAAGTACACTAATGCAAATCACCTAGAATGGACCTGGGGTAGAGTACAAATTATCATTTAACAGGATTATTTCTGTGGATTGTACGTTTTCAAATTTGATCAAATGTTGTAATTTACGATCTGGATTGTGCCGTCAAAGTAATTCAGAAACTGTTTTTCAGACATCATTAGAAATTAATAAAAGCTGCTGAAAGATAATAAAATCAAAGAGTTATCAATTTATTAGTCAAAATACTTATTAGTAATCAACTTATGCTTTGCAACTAAATTTCACTTTTCTTAACTGGTTGCAAAAATGAGACTTCAATTTTTTTTAATTTTAAACCCTGTAAATACTGTCAAATTTGCATAAAAATGGAACAAAAACTGACCAAAAATGACACATCTTTTCTTGTGTCAGTTGTCGCCAAAACGCGTCAGATCACATCTCCAGCTACGCAATTACAAAAAATTTTTGGAGGGGAGGTCCCCATACCCCCTAGCAGCTCGCTTCCATTTGCAAGTCCTGCTACTTTCAATTTTTAGCTGACTACTTTAAAATCTGTGGAGAACACTGTGAGCAGGGCCCTAAAGCATCTAAAAACACACTTAAGAAATTCCCTGAAGAAATATATGCTCAAAAGTCCACTTCATATTTCCATTAATGGGCCACCAGTAAAAGAATCTGAAGCTGTAATCAACAAGGCAATACCATTATGGAAGGAAAAAAGCACAGGAGAAAACTGCGAAGGTCTTCTTGTGGTTTCTTTCTGCAGAAGCCTGCTTTCTTGTATTTTGACCATTCAGGGTTCAAAATTGCAACTCACTGGTCGCCGATGCAACCAAAAATTGAGCACTGGCAACTAAATTTTCAGAACTGGTCGCCAGCTGGCAACTCACGTTTTGTCTGATAACTAAAGAAAACCACCACACAACTTTTGTTTTTAAATCTTTATATTACGAAATCAATTGGATATGGTGGCTAGTATACAACTCACCTTTCCGTCCCCAGTAAAATAATGTCTGAATATTACAAGATAATTGACAAAATTGAATGTATTTCAACATGTTGATACTGTGTTCACAGAGTGCCATATTGTTTCAGCGGCTTCTTCCGAAACTGGGATCACAGGCACACTTCAACACCATGTGCTTTTCATTGGCCACGAAAATAGCCGCAGATACCAATCAGTTGAAGGAATTACGTAAGCTTTTACATGCGGGGAATGAAGATTCAGCCAAAAGGTTAATCCAAACTTTGAATCCTTCATCAGTTGTTGATGTAGGGAAAGTGGATTTCAACAAACTGCCAAAGAATATCCTAAGAACTAGGTTAATGGCATTTTGAATGGCATTTCAAAGAAGTAGCAAAGGGACAATACGCAAGGACCGGTGTTTGCCTCACAATGAAAGCCACGGACTTAAAACGTTTTATGCTTCGCTTCATTTAAAATGACTATGGAGACAACCATCACCTTCGGACCAGAGACATATCACCTGAGAACAATGGTAGCTTTATAACTAAGTGTTACTCATGTCGTTTCTAATTGTTTTCGCTCATCAATTGTGACTTTTCTTGCATGCAAAGTAACGTATAAAATTGTGTTAAGAGAGGCCACATCTCTCAGCACTTTTAAGACGAACATCAGAAATCTCAACAATCTTGATGCATTATTAGATGATGGCTGCAGAGGCTGTCCGCTCTGCTCCTCCTAAAGAATTTTTTAAGTATGTATTATTGTATTATAAAATCCACTGTACATAGTCTCATAACATATTTTAACTTGGATTTAAATTTTACTACTGTAAATAGCTATAGGTTTTTTTTTTGGTTTTTTTGTTTTTTTAGGTATTTTCTTCTAATTTAACTCGTTTTTGTTATGTCCCCGTATTAGTAGGGGAGTTTTTCCCCAGCTAGGTGGTTGATGACATTCTTAATAAAGTTTCTATCTATCTATCTTCTTGTGTAAGTTTTATATAAAATAAGTTGGCAACCAAAATTTACAATCTGGGGACCAAAAATTTTTCCATTAGTCGCCAGCTGGCTCCTGAACGAAAAGTTAATTTCGAGCCCTGCCATTCAAAGGTACTAAAGTAAATGACCAAGAAGGTGGAATTCCAAAAACACAAGCAGCCATTTATGCCAAGAACTCTGACAGTATTAATTTGTTTTCAGTTCTGAATTTCCAGAGCAGGAAGACAGGAAGTTGTTAGCTTTATAACACTCTTCTTCCAAGCAGAATAACAAAAGCTTGTCTTTATTATGTAAATAAATGCACACTGTTAAACTAAATAAATCTACAGTTTCATTTGACAAAAAATTGTTTAGAACATTACTTAGTATTTTGAATATGGTAACAACATTTTGGCCAGCATCCCTGTAACTGGCATTTGTGAAGCATTTGTTTTGGAGTGAAATCCTGCATAATAAAAGTCAGAAATGGCAGTAAACCGATTGTAACTGCCATTTTGATCCAAATTGCCTCTGTACTGAGCTCACATACAAATGAATCAATAGCAGTTACAAGTACAGTTAAACGAAGCATTATCCTATGCCTGTGTACAGTTACCATCTTAATCAACTGCATTTACATTGTATTTACTTGCTTTCTGTTTGTTCGTTTACACTCCACCATACATTTAACCCCGCATCTATTTTGCGCAAAGGGTGAGTAGCTTTCTCCTACTGATTAAAGATAAAACCATGAGCCGAACAGCAAAAAAAAAGAACCATTGGTAGTTATCTGAACAATAAGATGTGGCTCTTTCTTTATGAAGTTTTACGTTGATAACTGAAATCCCAGGCATGTATAATTGCCCACCTATTTTTGAACATTTATATATCGTGCAAGATATGTATGATGACTAAAATACATGCTTCTTCAGATCAATAGTCATGGAAAAATGTTTAAAAATTCTTGTTGTTCCTGTTAAGAAATCTACCTTATAGAATACAATCAAGTTGGTGCCCAAAATGCTGGAAAATGCATTTCTGAGCTCTCAGGCTTCATAATTTTCAGGGGGTAGCATGCCCCCAGTCTCCATAGACAAAAGGGACCTTTTTATTGCTACAACCTTGGTCACAACTTCATTCTATATACATTTTGACCCCACCCCTGTGCATGTACTTCCCTGTTCAATGTTCACAAGACACTTTCATTTAGCAGATTTTGGCATTTTACCATTTATCAACATTGAATGGAGGAATGGGGGTGCTGGCACTTATTCTGAAGGTATTACAGTTATGATTTCATGTTTTTGCATATTTTCCAACACAATTAGTCCATAGTTTTGGCTCCTCCGATCCGCTTACTTGAGAATGGCAATCCAGGGTTCGTACCCTTTTACAGAAACAAATTTCCAGGACTTTTCCAGGACTTTTCCAGGACTCAGATTGATTTTTCCAGGACTCTAAAATTCACATTAACCCTTTCGCTCCCAAGATCTCAACTTTAATTCTCCTTGCTGTCTGCCATACATTTCATATTTTTTACTTGAGTTTAACAGATTTCCACCACTTTCCAGGACCAGTAGCCCTTTTCCAGGACTTTCCAGTCCTGGAAAATGCCACAGTAAAATTCCAGGACTTTCCAGGTTTTCCAGGACCCGTACGAACCCTGGCAATCCATCCATCTACCTCAAATTTTAGTGAAATCCCTGATTAACGTAACAGTAATCAGGGCTCGAAATTGCGACTCACTGGTCACCAATGCAACAAAAAAAATTGAGCACTGGCAACTAAATTTTCAGAACTGGTCGCCAGCTGGCGACTCGCATTTTGTCCGATAACTAAAGAAAACCCATGACACAACTTTTGTTTTTAAATCTTTATATTTGGAAATCAATCGAATATGGTAGCTAGTATACAACTCACCCTTCCTTCCCCAGTAAAATGTCTGAATACTACAAGACAATTAAAAAAATTGAATGTACTTCGACACGTCGATACTGCGTTCACGGCGCACCATATTGTTTCAGCGGCTTCTTCCAAAACTGGGATTGCAGGCACACTTCAACACCATGCGCTTTTCATTTGTCTCGAAAATAGTGGGAGATACCTATCAGTTGAAGGAATTACGTGAGTTTTTACATGTGGGGGAATGAAGATTTAGCCAAAAGGCTAATCCAAACTTTGACTCCTTCATCAGTTGTAGAAAGGCATCGAGGAGAGCTAGTCAAAAATAAAGAACGGCATTTCGAAGAAGTAGCAAAGGGAAAATATGCAAGGACCCGTGTTTGTCTCACAATGAAAGCCACGGACTTAAAACGTTTTATGCTTCGCTTCATTTAAAATGACTATGGAGACAACCATCACCTTCGGACCAGAGACATATCACCTGAGAACAACGGTAGCTTTATAACTAAGTGTTACTCGTGTTGTTTCTAATTGTTTTCACTCTTTAATTGTGACTTTTCTTGCGTTCTTGGGTATATGTAAGTTATATATAAAATAAGTTGGCGACCAAAATTTTTCCGTTAGTCGCTCGCTGGCTCCCGGACGAAAAAGTTAATTTCGAGCCCTGACTAAAACATTTTTTTTTTGTCAAAGAGACAGTGCTTTAGGTTTTCTTCAGAGTATGAGCTGTTCACTGACCGCCGAAGTATTCGCATATCCCATTTTAGGATACATTGCCGATACAGAAATAGCAAATGGACCCTGTAGGACCGAGCTGACATGGATTAAGAAAATTACTGACAACATGGAACTAATTCTGTGGAAAATTCAGCAAAGAGATTAAGAAAACAAACTAGCAGGGTGCAATATCCTACCTGAAGCTTTTCTAAGCATCTGTTCTGAGGTGAGTTTCAGAATCATGCGAAGAAAGTCGAGGGCGAAAGCATTCCTTTCCTGTTCAAACAGCACAGAACCACACGTAACGCGCTATTCCAATACTTTCACTCCATCTCCCGTCAGCAAACCTGCAACAAACAAACGAAAAAATAAAGAACTGAAACCTCTCCAGAAACAGCTACTGTTGAAAAAGAAAAACAATTGTTTACCACGTTCTGCCAATACTACACCACCGCCATGCCTTGCTCGAATACTATGCTGGAGTACACACTACTACGTCATGTACCTGTACTGTAGTGTATCCTAAAAGTCCATTCTCGTTGATTATTTCCCAGTCCTCGTGTCAACAGCTCGGACAAGATTGCACACGGAGGCTGTGCTCCTCAAAGATTTTGGTAGGGGTGTGCGGCTCCAACCTTGAAACCTGTGCCCTATTTCAGATTAAAATCTCTGACTTTCCCATACCCTTTTTCTGACCTGAGCCAAAACTCGATACCCCTCTGAGGCCTCTAAAATTAGTACACGGCTCTAACTTAAGAAATTGGCTTCCATTTGCGTGGCACTTGAGAAGGGCTACAAATTAGCTAGCGTTGATAAGGAAAAAATAGTTCCTTGTTAACTAAATGTCAAATGCAAAGCCAGAGTGAAAAAAACAACCCCTACTTCAGACCAAATTGGTCAAAATCTATTCCTTTTTTCAGTCCAAAACAGCTCAAATCTATACCCTTTGGGGTCGCATATACATACACAGTCCATATAAGGAGTACCGCCTAGAGCGCCATGCAGTATTCAAAACATACCTTAGAAGTTACTTTCGGAATTCTACGGTGATGAAAAAATGGAGAAAAATTAAGTCTTCTTAGGGAGTTAATACCAAGATTTATGGAAGGATCTTATTATTTAGCCCTTGCACTACGGGTGAAGCTTCCTCTAGGGCGTAAAAAAAATACAATACTTACGAAATTAAACCTGAATAATAAACTGCGCAAGAAAATGTGCAATGTTAAATTTGGGAGTAATGGTGTTTAATAACGTTGAAACTAAGCCCAAATACCACACAACATTGCATCTTTTCTAGCGAACGTACATCAACGGAAAACCTCCTCAAATACACTGGTAACACTACATTGCCTTTACACAAACCGAAATTCATATCTCAATCTTTCAAGCTAAATATATTTTGTCCGTAAGTTTCATTTGTACTCGTGAAAGTATATGAAATTAGTCTAGTGACGAGTTAGACAACTGTACAGACTGGAACGTACTGCAATATGTTGTCCAGTTTCGGACCAGTTAAAAAATAATTTCAATTTTTCCGTCGTGCTTGTAAATCCCTAGAAAACGAAATATAATAAAAGGAAGACGCCGGGACATTTCACTGAGCTTTCGAATATGTTTCAAACTTGCAGAAGCCTCCCTTCTGCTCAGGTAAGTAATTTTTCACGGGTTATATTTATGCTATTCTCTGGGTAGTAATACTAGCGATAGGTCTGATATTACAAATGTGATATTTTGAATGGAGCTCTTTTTACATCTACATCTACACTTAGGTTTTGTCGCGAAGATACTCGAACAGTTCAAGTGGTCGGAACCTCGATTGATTTCCTGGAGTTTAATGTTTCTGAAATAACGGAAGTCATAAACCTTGACTGTGTTTTGATTTTAATGGTGCGCCAAGTATTTGTCCGCGTCTGGGTTCAGCACGTAGCTAACACGCCCAGGAGAACTCCCAAATAAAAAGGACGGGGGTGCCCCTCGTACCTTTCAGGGGTTAAAAACGCGGTTTTGGTACCTTTTATGGTGTTCGGCCTCAAGAGATCATCAGCGGGAGCTTTTGCGGTACCTTTTAAGGTATTGAGCCGAAAAAAAAATGACAGGACATGATCTATTGTTTTAGAACAGGAGCCATAATCGGGGATGGAGACCGTAAGTCTCGGGATTCGCGCGAACCTATGATATGGGACAATTTTTCTATTTTTAGAACAAATTGCGCCATCCTGACGTCATATATCCGCGCGGATTCACGCACATGTCGGGCTCTCGCGTGCGTGATCAAATGGTGAGAGTTGAGAGATTCTCTCGCGCATTTTTCACAGCGATGGCAAGGAATAAGGCAGGGAAACGAGCCAGGGCGCTTATATGTAGTTTTATGCTCTGAGCTAACGGAAAAGGTGGGTTTTTTAGGGTCGAAAACAAGACTTCAATCTCGGGCTGGGAACGGAATAATAAGATCTGCTAACGCTAGTTGTAAGCTTACGCGTATGTTTTTGTGTTTGTTATGACTTAAGAATATAGCAAGAAAACTCTCTACTCTGGTATCGAGTTAATTTGTGAGTTTCTCAGACAATGGTTCATCATAACCAAAAAATGTTTCGATGGTTTCTTATTGTTTCTGCTTGCATTGTTTGGTGAGTTTGCAAAAGTTTTTGAAAGGAAAGTCTGACGCGTACAATTAGCTCATTTGCATAGTGCAGCTTGTGCACTTTCAAGTCCGAGTCGGTGCTTTCAATTGTCAACAAATCTCGACAAAGATTTCTTTCGTTATCTTTTGTGCTGAGATGCTGTAACAAATTTCACAAACGCAAAAAAGGCTACTAACATCATGTATGTTTCTTCAACATAAGCATAGTGAAGTTTTACGCTGCGAAAATGAAAATAGACAAGGAGTTTTGATATAAACTCGATCAACAAAATCGAAATCGTTATTCCAAGTTGGTTAAAGAAAGCGTCATCGTAACTTTGCTGATTATTTCTGCTTTATTCACATATTTTCAGCTCAGCTTTTAATATGTTCGCAAACATTTATCAATCGTAAACATATTTAAAAACTATAGTTATTGTTTGAGTTCGATGTACGCTTTCACACGAAAGGGCGGCGGAAGTACAATTTGTCATATTTACTGACTGTACAAAACACGCATCGGCGGGCGCTCTCATTCATCGACAACAGAGAATTTACTGGATTTTTGCACGAATAAAACTGAGCAGTGTCTACGGACGTAAAGTTATTGGGCCTTGATAAAACATCAAGCGTTGCTTAAAATTCCAGCGAAACTCAAACTAGCAATTATTTTGTCTTACTTTTCGGTCGGGATAGACTGACAAATTCCTCGCAAGCGTGTGGCAAGAGGAGCTAGGAAACTATGAAGTCCTGAAGCTCTGCTATATCTAAATATATCCAGCTAGTTTTTTACTGTGTAATGGAAAAGCTGTTCATCTTCAACATATGTCAAATTTAAAGTGGAGTAATGTATAACTCATGTAAAAGAAGCATCTGTCGGAACACAACTTGGTCAGCGATATATATATGCTTACAGCGGAACATACCTAAATTCGACACTGCCTTACTTCACTCAAACTGGAGCAGCTTACGACGAAAATACTTAAGCAAAATTTCAACAGACGTAAACGGGTTGAGTTGTGGGCCAAAAACATGAACAATTTCGGGAATTTCGGAGGCCATTTTTCCCGCGCGACATCCGCAAAAATCCTCGCAGCATGTACGCGCGTGTGTCGCAGGCGATGGTGCAATTTGTTCTAAAAATAGAATTATTGTCCCATATCATGGGGACAACCCCATTACTAGAAATGGCGCGCGCTTACGGTCTCCGTCCCCGATTATGGTTCCTGTTTAGAATTAGTACCTCTTAGGGGTACTAAACACTCAAGCCGCGCCCACAAAACAGGATCTTGGCACCTCTAAGGGGTTCTTTTCAAAGTTTCCGACGAGCACCCCAGTCCATTTCAGGGCGGTGAGGGAGAGTTCAAGGACTGAATTATGCAGTTTTCATCACCTTAAAACTTTGAACAAGAAGAAAAATTATCCGTTTTACTATTTTCAAATATCTCTTTTCGTTCCAGAGATATTCAAGTTTTCAAAATATGCAAATTAGCCAAATTATGACGTCATACACTCGACCAAATTTTGATAAATATGACGAAGAAAGATATCTCAGCCAATTTGTATCAGAAATGTTTGATTATTTCCAGTAAGATTGCCAATGGTGCCTCGTCTGTATGACCCAACCAGCATATAGATATGTTAGGTCGCGTTTGTGGCCTTGTTTAATGTTTTTGGAGCTGAAAATAATCCTGGGGGCGGGAAGATGAGAGACCCTGGGAACGAGGTTGCACCAATACATATTGAGAAAAGTTTTAAATCTCGCGAAGTATATTTTTTTGTTTGGGATCAAGCAACAAGGATCTGCCACATAGTGCTTTTGGCATTGTTGCTTATGTTTCGCTCCTATATTAGGAAGCGTTCATGACCGAGTAACCAAATTGAAAACCAAGCAGACCTTAATAAGACTAGTAAACATGCTATTGGAATACACCTAACACTATTAATCTGGAAAACTGATGGAAATATGGTATATGGTGAGTTAAAGAGAGCTGTGGTCTAAACAAATGCGCAGAAAATATCTTAACATAACGACTGAACACTACGAGGAATGGGAAAACGGAAATTTTTAATTGCACGATTCTAGAGTTACACAAGCTAACGTGGGGAGACTTGTGATAAGGTCTGGACATATAAATCTTATAGATCTATTTCATACATTAAATAAAACGGTTACTATGAAAGAAAAATTCGTGCCGACACTCTGCCAACCTTTCGCTCTTGCAAGTGGATCTCGTCCCCAGAGCCTGCGCATTTTCTATCAGCGGTGACCGAACGCCCTCGATTCTTGGTGCTAGCCAAATGGATCGCGGGGTCTGGAAACTTTGTTCGTATGTTTTGCAAGCTAAAAGGTATTAACTTCCGCTGTCGTGAAGTTGAAACTTTTTGTTTGGATACTTTCTCGCTACGGTTTTGTTGTGTCTTACAGTGTTTTCCCTTTTCAGGAGTTCTGTCATATTACGAAGGGCGTTGAATCCATTCAGATGTTTAGAGTTGTCGTTAAACTTTATTTCATTCTCAGTGTATGATGCAGTTCTGTGTTGATCTTTAATCTGTGACATGTAACTGTCAATAGTTTTCCAGGGACCCCACGAGCCTCCTAGTAGAGCAGGGTCAGCGAGAGAATCCCTCCGAGGATACCAAGGTGGAAGGGCCTTCTTTTCGTGGTCCAAAAGTCTGATGACTAACTTTCGTACTACCGCGAGGTTAGAATGTGCAACATTTTCGTATTCACAAGGATCTGTTAGAAAGAAAGACGAAAAATCGACTGGATAAGCTCAGTAGATATAACAGGCGAAGGAAACCGTTAAGACATAACTGGAGAGGTTACTGTGGTTTGACGTCTGGATATTTAAACAGAGAGAGCATTATGTCGTTACTTGGGTAGTTTTACCAAAACTTAATACAGATTGACTGAATGGCTGTAAACTCAACATCGTCCAAGAGATTGCCCTCGATGTCAGCGGTCTGGTTTTCAGCTGAGTGAGTGGGGTCCCTAGTGGTTCCGGTTTGTTTCATCGAGATTTGCGCGACGTGGAAAAAATCTTATTCAGGCGTACCTCCATAACTGACATATCACTCAATAGAAAAAAAAAAACTTCAACTGTTGACGGAATAACTTCGCGAGCAAAGAAAATTTACACTTTTGACAGCAGAAATAAACGAGGGTTTTCAAAATAAGTAAAAATATGGTTAGCTACCTTTGCTTATGTCAAACAAACACGGAAACAAATCAGTATTACAATGCAGTGAGTCATTCTCCCTGATCTTGGGGAACCCGCAGTCAATCACAGCACCAGGCAGCGTATGAGCCACAGCAGTAGTATCAGCACGACTCACACCACTGCCCAGCTCGTCGAGCACTTCATATCTGGGATGCCATGTGGTCCGAAAAACAGCATCCTGATTGATAACTAACTTGTACTGATCAACACGAATAGCTGCAAATTTCCGAATGGGGTCGATGTTGTGAAGAATCTACAAAATTAAAGCCGTTAAACAGATAAACAGTGTTTTTGCCGTGGTCTACACACACCTCAGCTTAGGGTGGCTCAAAACGGTTTCCGGAACTATCCAAGAGTTTTACCGTGCCGTCTTTGAAATATAAGTACTTAAAGCTAAAATTGAGAGTGTTTTAACAGGTACTACTGTTGATATGTCAGCATATAGTGTCACGAAGGTGATAACAACGTGCTCACTGATGATTGGGCAGTTTTGTGGTACCACGATTGTAGCATCAACTAATCAAGAGGACATATAATGACCCATCAAAATTTACGTCTCGGAAAGTGCTGGAAACTGTTTTGAGCTTTTTGAAGGCGTGATACGTTTGACTCTAAGGAAGATACGTTTGACAGCTAAGGAAGGATTTTTAGTCTCCAGGACCAATAAGGACCAGAGAATCAAAATCAAAATCAATTTCAATGACGACTAGGTGCTATAGTATAACATTCCAAATTAATAATTATAAATCTTCGTTTGTAAGGATAGTAGTATTAATATCAAAACCTTGATTAACGTTTATTATTATATGGCTTTGGCTTGTGGCCGATATAACGCGCGCTCTGATTGGTTAATTGTCACTGAATTGTAGGGCATTATTCTCCCGTAATGCCCCGGGCCGATTACGGATTATGCAAATTAGGAAGAGCTCGGCTCGGAAAATTCAAGTGGATTGAAACGATGAAAGCCGATTAAAAACAGTAAGAGAGGTAAATTTAATTCCGAGTAGCTAAAAGTTTAGGGATTTTTCCTTACTAAAATTCATATAGAAGTCGTTTTTGACTTACCGGTAACCTTGGCGAGCACTAGTGAAAAGCAATCAAAGTTTGCCGAGTGTTGAGTAAAGCTAAAATCGCTAAATGAAAAACACCATCGGCAGATGTGTCACGTATCCTGAGCAGAAAACCACGAAGAAACTTATAAGTTATCATCTTAGTCACAATAATTACCGAAATATTGAACTCCGTTTCAGTTCTCATCAAATAGATTCCCTCGCTTCAACACAAGAGAGTGAAAATCAGCTTCCAGGATCATCAGATGTCAACAATCGGGCGGTTTCTGTCGGTAGCAGTATTTCTGATACCTGCAGGAAGTTTTAGACGTTCACAAAGCTTGAAAAGTTAATCCATAAATCCCAGAATGAAGAAGGCCAAGATATGTTGTCGAAAGCGAATGCGAAGATCGAGTTATTCTGAGCAGTGCATTCTGAAGCATTAGTATTTTGTTTCACCGAAAGGCCGTTGGTTTGGACTATTTTGAAGCACTTTCTGTCTTTTCCATGTGCGTTGACGTTTTGCCACAAAAGTTGGAAAACCTCTCCCATCAAGTTGTGGCACCACGATACTAAAATACCTTTTTGAGGCTGGGACAATCATTTCCCCCGTGAGGAAATGTGCACTTTTAACGGAAGACGTAATACAGTGGTGAAGTTCACTGACTGTGTAGTTTTGCCCTGGGTTTGAGACGATGAATGAATCGGTAAACGCGCGCATCGCCGGATGTAAATTGACGACTTCCGCTCGAATAATTATTTCTTTCCTTTAATTCATGAGCCATATAATAAACAACTTAATAACCTCGACCGTTCGGTCGTTACGGGAAAATCTCAAACCTCGGCCTACCGTATTGACCTCGCTGTCGCTCAGTCAATACGGCAAGACCTCAGTTTGAGATTTTCCCGTAACGACCTCACTCTCGGTTATTAAGTAGTTAGTACATCCATCGCTACAAAGAGTGATCTGGTAAAGGAGCATTTGTTGACTGGTCCCGTTCTTTGTTACAGAACCAACCATGACAAAACTCGTTACAACTTACGCAGAGGCGAAAGATGTTATACAAAATAACGAGGTATTTTCCTCTTATCTAGAGTTCTGACGTAAAAAAAATATCCGTCAAAAGTGAGTGTCTAGGATGACAATAATAAAAAGGAACTTAAGCAAACCACAACGACGACGGCGACGAGAACGTCACTAAACAAAAAGTTTAATGAGCAAGGCAATGGCTGTGCACGTGCGTTATAAAACTTTGTACATTTCTTTGCTGTCCTTTGCAAAACAGCAATGTGAAATGACCAAGTTCTGCGTAGTCCGAGGAACGCGAACGACGACGGCTAAGTTTTCGTATTTCCATTTGGAATTGAACGCTCTCGTTGCATATTTAGCTTGAGCACGTTGTTAGAGACATTGGCATGCTGAACAGATGTAGGTAACTGCGAATTTCGCTGGTAAAATATAAATGCATTTTTTACTAGGCGTCGTCCTCGGCGTCGCCGTCATCGTTGCGTAAGCTCCCTAATATCTAACAGGAACTTCTAGCAGACAGTTTCACTCGTTTTGCGAAGAGTTCTAAAATTTCCGTATGTGGTTTGACATGTACCTCTGTTCTTGGTGACGGTGCGCCTTGTGATATGGTGTCCCATACATTCATCCCATCAATCTTGTCCTGGATCTTTGTGACGTCACCACCAGCAAGATGATAGAAGGTTGGTAACCAGTCTGTGGCGTCAATCAAGTCATGACTCACACAGCCTCTCTTTGCTAACATATTGCTGTGAACAAACGCAACTCCACGAACTCCTCCCTCCCACAACGTATCTTTACCCCCTTTGAGGGGATAGTTGGAACCCTGGCTCCTTCGAGTTAAGAAATCAAAATGTCAGTTGACGGAAATATAAAATCTCTAATAACTGTGATTACCTTTAGTTTTGTTTAATACGGGGAGGGGGGGGGGGTAGATGTCTGAAATATAACTTCATTTAAAGATAACGTCATAAATGATATAAGTGGCAGAGTACATTAGTAAAGAAACGGTTGGTTTCTCAGCTGTCCATATACTGAGCTGATATTCGAAGCAACATCAGGGAAGAACGAAGTGCTTTTGACGTCAACTGTGCGACGTTAGGGAAGTCAGATAGCTGTCTAAGGGAGATGTATTTACCAAATGACCCAGTGTAAAGTGAACCAAAAGAAATTGCCTACAATTTCTATCCCTGAGTGATTTTTTAGTCGATGAAAACAAGGCAATATCTTTGCTGTCTCTGAGTTATAATTAAGAAATGACTGACCACACCCATCAGCATGATTGGGGCACCTTCTAAATAAAAGCCATGAAATAGGAACTGTTAAGAATGAAAAAATGATACAAAATGTTACATCTAAGCAATAAAATGGGACAAAAGTCGCAGGTCACCGCAGAAGATGTGTGAGAATTTTGTTTCTAATCGTTACTTTATCATTTCGTTTCCTTAGCGACATGACATGATAACCCTTGTTTTACATAGACCTTTTTATGGATCTATAAATGAACGAACCCATCAAATCCACCAGGTGCTCCTCCATTATCTGTGGTGAAGACGACAACACAGTTGTTAAAGATTCCTTTTGTTTTAAGGGCTTTAGTTATATTTCCAACAGACTCATCCAGTGAAGCCACCATGGCGGCATAGGTTCTTCTCTCATCTAATGAGAAGTATGCAAATTTCTAGCAAAGAACAAACAAAACATTGAGTCATTGCACAAGTCGAAACTATGTCACGTTTAGTTATTTCGAACAGGAAGAAGATAAAGAGATAATATGGAGACAAAGTTGTACGTAATTTTGTGCAGGGTCAGCGAACAGAACCCAACCATTAAATCTACTACATTTATTTAAAGAAAAAAATACGAATGAATCAGAAAATACGCTTTGCAGAAAGTTAAGAAAGGAGGTAATTAGTTTAAGTTATACTGATCTCAAGCTTATTTTGTCATAAAGGACCGAAGAAACGAAGTTTTCTTACATCAACCAGCCTCTTTGGTGCTTGCAATGGTTCCTGGATATTTCCAGAGTGCACAGCGTGATGTGCAATGTACAGGAAGAGCGGTGTTGACGGGTTGTGTCCAGCAATAATTTTCTCTGCTGCTTCTGTAAATAACTCTGTGTTGTAATGGCCTGACTCGTTATGGACTGGCTGAAAAAATAAAGCCAATTTGTAACAAACCGTGTAAACAAACATTTCTGCATTGAAATAGTTTTAAATGGCATTGGAATGTTTTGCATTGGCCGGATATTTTTTCCAGGACAGATTTTATGCCTGCGGGATCGGCGGTTAAGCTAGGCAGTCCAATCGAAGTCGAGTCGATACTTTTCCCATCTAATTTACTCGGATATCACGAAAGGCTGTTTGACAACAGTTCAGTTGCTTACAAGTAATATTAAATATATGAAGTGCAATCGCTAGTTTTCCAACATCATACCGTTGTTGTACTGCTGATAAAACATCAGTACTACTCTTTTTCGCTGTCTCAAGAGTCATACAACACTGACTAGGTAAACACCCCCGGGGAGGGGGGGGGCTTTAGTATAAAAAGGGCGGGGATGGTCGTCGGAAATTTCGAAAAGAGACTCTAAGAGGTACAAAGATCCTGCTTTATAGGTGTGGCTTGAAAATCTTTTCGCCCCTTATAGAGTTACCAATTCTAAAACAACAATTAATCTCACGTCATATTTGTTTCCGCTCAATACCCTAAAAGGGACCGCAAAAGCTCCCGCTGTGAACCTGTTGAGGTTGAACATCTTTCTTTTTTTAATTTTTTTTTCCCCTCCCCTTTTTTAGCTTTTTAAATATTTTTTTATTTAATATAAAGTGCCATGGACAAATAGTGGATTGGCGCTATATTAATATTTTATTATTATTATTATTATTATTATTATTATTATTATTATTATAAGAGGTACCAAAATCACTTTTTGACCTTTAAAAGGTACGACGAGCACCCCCGTCCTTTTTGTACGGCGGGGGGGGGGGGGGTGGGTGGGAGAAACACATGCCTCCCAGATGTCTGGTCCAGAATATAACTGAACAATCTGAACAAGAGTCAGATTTCTACTATTGGTTATTTCTCTTTTCCCTCTTCAACACCTTAGAGCTTTAAAAACGAACTGCAATGTACCTCCATGTTATCTCTAAGATCCAGTCCCCAATAGTCTTCAAATGATCGGTGAGTCCAGTAATCAGTCTTTCCTGTCCAGTATCCGTAGAACGAGTCAAATCCTCGGAATGTTGGGGTATACTCCTTTTCAAAGAAGCCCAAGTGCCACTGAAACATCAAGGGCAGTACAAAAAATCAATCTTAATAAACCCGGTAAAGAAAATGCTGTGAACCACGTGCTGGTCGACTCGTCTTTCACATTGCATAGAAGACATGCGAAAAGGTTGTGATGGAAACTAGATTCTCTAACCGTAAAGAACTCAAGTCGGCGTTGGTTTGTTATCGCTTCCTAAGTGGCGAATGGGTTAGTCGCGGCAGATCTTAGTCTTCTCCTCTAGTCGCTGGAAAGGATCCCTCTCACTAATAAGCAATAAGAGGATTCGGGTGAAATTTAATTAAACTACCAAGTACAGCTGAAGACTATACCTTTCCCACGCCGCGTGTTGTATATCCCAGAGACTTCAGGTACTGCGGGGTTGTGGTTTCGCCCAGTGGTAGACCAAAGGGTTGAGTGGCAAAGATTGTGCCGTGTTGTATCCCTGTTTAAATGAACACATTTATGGTGGAGAAAATATCTTGTTTTAATTCAACATAGGCGGGTTTTTCCCGAAACTGTGTTATTTTCTTGGGGCAATTCATTCAGCCGCGTTTTATGGCTGTTAATGTACAAAATTTAAATAATCAAGGATTTTTTTTAACCAAGTTGGAGATGACCGGCGAAAAATATTTACTTGGTAATAAAACTGCGTGGAAGCTACTAAAATAGAGATGAATGTTCTTCGGTATAATGAAATGAAACACAACAAAATGCTGCAGTAAAAACTAATATGTAACGTCAGAGAGAAATGTTTGTGGCAAGCGCATATGATTAGTAATATATATTTAAAAGACCTCTCTGTTACGAAAAATTGTCTGTCAAGTTCTAGAGCAATCTAGAACCGGAAGTCATTCAGCCGTGACCAATTTGTATAAGAACATTCCAGAGCATTCTAATCCTTATGTAATAGCCCTTTTCACGGCTAATTTTTCTCATTTGCATTACAATGTAATCCAACGTGGATGCGAGGCAATTTCGGGCTAAAACTACAAAATAGCCCGAAATTGCCTCACATACATGCTAGATTTTTCTTGTAATGCAAATGAGCAAAGGTAACCTTGAAAAGGGCTATTACTCAGATTAGAAACTGTGTCAAACTACTTAATTTAGCTCCTGATAGAAGTTTCTAGAACTTTAAGCCTCATATATATTAGGGCGAGAGCTTCTTCTGTAAGAGAGATTGGTTCAAATTTGAAGAAGCTTAGTGCTGTAAATTCGTGAAGGTACCTTAGGGAAATAAATTAGTTTGTTGCTGTTACCAGCGATCCTGAGTTCTGTCTGGAAACAACCTGCCCTACAACGATACTCGTAACAATCTTTATTCTTTGCATTATAGTTCACCAGTTACTACTAACTTTTATTCGATTCTTATTGGTTTAACTTGATCACAGGGCACGATAGTGTTCATCGGCGGAGAGACATTATCAGCCCCTATAATCCATCAAATATTGTTGCTCGCGCGCTATTGGTCTAAACTCGTCACGTTACCAAATATTCCCTAATTTTCAAAACTGCGCGTGTTACAAAAAAGATGTGAAGGATAATAAACACAACGGGCACTATAAATAAACAATAGCCTCCATTTGGCGTGAAAATATGTTCGGATATTCGTCCTTGGACATTATCTGTTCCTCGAAGCTCACAGTTTTCCTCGAGCTACACTCTCGGAAAACTATTTGCTTCTCGGAACAGATAATGTCCGCGGACAAATATCCTAGCATACGTTCGCGCCAAATAGAGGCTATCGTTTATTTACAGTGCCCATTCGAGGAAAATACCCGGATGGATAGTAGCTGATAGTACTTGTCCCTGAAAATATTTCTGCGAACAAGCGGGCTTATGGAAGAAAAAAAATGGAAAGACGTATTTGCCTGTTTTCTTTTTCAAATTTAAGATTGTGTGGCTTTCACGGCTTCCACTGAAAAAGTTGAAAATAATTCAATGTTAATTTTGACCTGGGGCGCTGAAGAAAAGACAAAAGAGTGTCAGAACTGTCGATCTGATAGTTGCCCCTTGTAAATTTGATGTTCTTAAAACTAGCATATTCGGGCAAATATTTGTTTTAAGAACATCAAATTTCCACAGGGCAACTGTCGGCCGATAGCTCCTCGACAAAAAACATTCTGTTCCTTTTTTTTTTTTGCGTTTCACCAATAGAACATGTTACATTTACAAATGTAACACGTTCTATTGGTGAGACGCAAAAAAAACTATTTGCCCTAGTGTTCTATGAACGAACAGACAACCTGGATGGGACTAGATTGTGTGAGAATGCAGAATCTACAATTAAGTCGATAATCGCGGCACGCTAACTGATTTTTCCTTTCTTTTCCTTTCTTTTCCTTGATGTGCTTTTTAGAGGAAACTGGAAATCATTTTCCCTTGTTACCACCAAGTCACTCGCGGACGTTTGGAAGGTGTGGAAACACTTTCCTGTGGTTCGTTTATTTTACGGCATTTGTCCATTTTTAGAAACTTCCTCGTGTGCTTCCGTGACGCAATAGTTAAGAAATAGAAAACATGTACCGTGTTTCTATCAAGGCTTAGTATAAATCTACTAGCATTCTATCACGTATGCCGTTCTCTGATTGGCCACGCTACTCACCGTCTATTCTGTGATAGATAGTGAGGAGCGAAATAGCGTGCCCTTGTTAACAAAATGACGGCCGTTTCTTGGCGTTTTCGATATGTCTGCGAAGAGGATTTAGATCAAGTTTTGAACGACTAGTAGATTTATACTAATACAATTAGACTATTCGCTCTCGATTTCTATCGCGCAATAGAAATCTCGAGCTCATAATCTAATAGTTTAATAGAAACACCATTTTTAACCAATCAGCGCGCGTAATTTCTTAGTACTGTTTTCTAATATAACATAGAAGTTGCTCTGTTACTAAGTAGAGATGATGAAAAGGTACGAGTGTGACTTACCTAGATTGACTGGATGTTTACCCGTCATGAACGAGGCCCGGGTAGGAGTACAGATTGGTGACACGTAATAGCCATTAAGAATTACGCCGTTGTTAGCTAAAGCGTCAAGGTTGGGCGTAGGGATCTGGGACGAGCCATGAAAACTCACGTCATCCCAACCCTAAAGGAAAAAAAATAAGATGCAACTAACCCAGCGAATATGGAATATATAAACTTGCAGATCATATTGGCATATTTGCCATCACTATTGTACGTTAGTTTGGAAATTGTCCACAACGGGAAAAGGATAACAGCGTATCATCTCGCTTTTTTAAGCATGCATTCAGTTTGGGGATGAATCTCGTCCGCAGAGTCTACTGTTTCTTTTAGAGATACTTAGCCCAGGGGGCCTTGGCACGACCTTGGTATCTTTTCCTCGTCCCAAGGCCTCGCCGGCTATGCCTCTAGAAACTGGAATATTCTGGGATAAGAGTAACCTTGAACCACGACTGATCGCTGGAAATGCTATCTTCTTTGCTTAGTTACCGCAATAAGGTTTTTTGGCATGAGCTTTCTGGAATCACCCTAACAATGTATTGGAAACACTGCAAAAACGTTAATCTGCAATAATTCACTGTTAACCTAGAACAATCTATTTAAAACTAATCTTCTAAATCTTAGGAATCCGTGTGGTTCCGGTAGACTCTCGGTATTTTGAGCAATCTGGTGACTGGTACAGGCAAGAGATTATCGAGGTAAGTACCTTGATAATCTTTTGGTTCAGGCTAATCGGCATTATTTGATTCTTATCTTCAGATAATACATTTATAACCCTCTTGTTGTTTCTCTTTAATTTTTTTTTTATTAAGTTGAAAAAAGGCACTGAGACATTCTTTGCAGATATAATGCGTTTTTTGATAATTAATGGAGAAAGGTGCCTTTTCATTATAGCCGTGTTTCGTATCCTTACCAGGTCATCCGCGACAATCATAATAATGTGGGGCCTGGATGCTGCGACGAGGACTGAGACTTCCCTAAAGTTATGGAAGGAAAGCGCCAGCAGCAAGCTTTTGAACAAAAAGGAAACCACATTCGATCAAACACATTTTATTCTTAAAGGCATTTGTTACTGTACCTCTGAATAGTTGTTTCATAACTCTCCATTCTTATAACAATTTCCTGGTAGCACACAGTTAGCTCTTGAAATTAAACAAGAAACTGCTTTCACTAAGACACATTTTGTAGCTATATCTATCTGTTTCTGTACCATTGAATACTTTCCTGGTGCAACGTGAAACAAAAGATTTTGTAGTCGATCATAAGCAGATCTAAGTACATTTGCCAAGCAACAGTTTCTGCAAACGAAACTTACACCTGTTTTGATCGCACACGCTCAGCCGTGAAAACTACAGTGAAAGAAAAAAGTCATCTTTTTTATTTACGGCTTCGGCAAATAATTGATCTGCGAGACACTGACGAATCACGATATTGTGCGACAACCGAGTTCAATGATTGTTTTATCATTTGATCACCAAGTTTGTCTCATGTTTAAATCACTCTCCGACAGTTCAGGGAAGCGAAATGCCATTTTTCAACTGAGAGGTGACACACAGAGATCAATTTTCCTTTCATATGTTAAAATTCTGTAGAAACCTTCTGGAGTCATCCGTCCCACCAGTTCTTGAGAGATGGAACTGGCTACCAGCTCTTAAACGATTCAGAGAAGTTGTAACAATGCTTCTATCGGGCTGAAAAAGAATGGGTGTTTAAAAGCCCTTTTTGTTCTACAGTCAGGTAAGCGGAACAACACTAAAGCGGCGGGGGAGAGTAAATTTTTCAATTTGGTCTCGCTCTCGGCGTTCTTTTAATCGTTAAGATAAAATAGAAGGCCTTTCAAATATCTATGTTTAGAACGATAGAATGAAAACATAGAGATTTTAGAGAGGTAGTTGGTTGTCTTTTGAGGCAAGACGTGATCGGGTAACAATCTTTTTTTTGAAGACATTTCTACAAGAAAGGGGAGCTTTGATTATACTGACTTTATTTTATTTATTGTTTTATTTTATTTTATTATTATCATTATTATTAATACAACATGAACATAATAGGAGAGTTAAAGGAGATACAAAAGGTAATACAGAAGGTAATGATGTGTGTTACAAAAAATACAAAAAAAAAAAGAATTGCAAACTATTACAAAGTACAACATTTTGAGTAGGTACGTTGCAAAAAAAAGAAACAATTACTAAATTAAGAATTAATTAAATTAATTAATAACTTGACTAAGTAAGTAAAATGAAAAAAAAAAACTCAAATAAAGTCTTTCCACTTTTTGTTGAAATTGTCAGAAGTTTTATTTTTAACTGCTATTCGTTGTGAAGTATTTAATTTGTTCTTAAGTAAAGAAGGAAAGCCGTCAAAGGGTACATCACCGCTGTCTTGGATAGTGCAAAAGATATATGTAATACTTGGCCACCAAGGTGACATAGTTTAAAATGTCTTCTGATTCTGTGGTGTTATCATGCCAACCAAAGAGGATATTACGTTCGGTGAGAGTTATTATGTTTTTATGTTTTTCGAACCACCAATTTTTGAAATGCAGACCAGAAATTGGAAATTACAGAACAAAGGTATAATAAGCGAGGCAATGTTTGCGGTTGCATTTTGCATAGCTGACAGATTTCAGATTCGCATAGCTTCATACGGAAAAGGGAACACCTAGTTGGAAGTATGTTGTGGATAATTTTATATTGAAAAATTTGAAGCTTTTTTTCGAGCGTGGTAACAAAGGGGAGGTTATAAACTTTCTTTAAGCATTCTTTCGAGAAACCATATTACAGTAATTTTGGTTCAGCAGTTGGGGGTTGGAAGTAGTGGTGTATAATTGCTGCATAGACAGCACGGGTGGTGAAATTCTTAGGCAGAGAAGGTTCTTGTGACGCGTCATTTTCAATTGCGATTTCTGTGCGTTTGATTGTGCGTCTCCAGCTTGGTGGAATGGCGCTTATTAAACCATAGCACGTTGTAAACGAGGCACGAAGCCGAAAGATTCGTTGAAATTTGTCACGTGATAAGAGGTTAACATTTTCCTCAAACAGGTCATTTATGTACATGATTCCAGTTTGATGCCATTGTTTCAAATAGATCATGTGTTTATCTATTAAAATACTGTCTTTGTGGTCTACCAATAAAATCGATCGAACACCTCTTGGACGTTTAAAATGAAATGAAATCTTAATACAGGCGAGGATTGACATCGAAACTGCATTGATTCAGACGAGCTTGTTCTATAAAGTCAAAAAAACGTTACGATGTACGATCCTAAGGGTATTGAGTTTGCCTTGACACGAGGGTTTGGATGAAGAATCTATTTCGACCTTGTAATGGATCAACGATTAATTAGAGCGGTTAACTTGGTCTGCCTGTTTTTCAGTGTAGAATCAACATCAATAAATAATCAATCTGAAAATAATTCCATCTGGAGCAAAAAAGAAACTTTTATTTTGACGCTTCGAACTGAGATGTATTACCGCTCTATAAAGCACCACAAACAAAGAATACCACCTCTAGTTAAATAAATAAATAAAAGATCAAAAGGGGTGTGAAGTTAGCTCTGTTCGATCTGTGAAAACTAAAGATCATAGTCCTAAAACGTCTTAGAAGTGAACATTCTTACCTTATTAAGAAAAATAGTCGTTTAAGCATGACCCGTGTTGACGGTTTTCTTTCCACTTAAACCTCCTGAGCTTCCAGAATCAATATTCGTACTTTTGGTACCAGTTAACAGACTAAGACAGTCCTTTTTTGGCAGGTGACTCAGTTCAAGGTTTGCGCATGCGCACGCACTCCACTGGTTGTATTTTTTTAGTAAAAAATATTACTTGTAACAAGAGGAAAACAGCACTGTCCTTCAAATCTAAGGGAAGGAATTCCTTTGGCTTGCATTCGACCAGAACAAAGTGACTTTATTTTCACGAAGCAGATAAGAGACACTATATTGACTTTAGAACTCTGTCGTATTCTGTGAAGCAGATTTTTTTACCTTCCTATTTCCCAATTCAACTACATGCTAGAGGAAATAGAGAAACTATGAATAGACCAACTTTGAGGCCGTACGGAGGCGAGAGATAATTAGGATACTGGCGACAGGTAGAGATCGCAGGCATCGAGCGAATGGAAAAGAGGTTATTTCCTTCAACAGTCAAGAAGGAAAAGTACTTCTTTTATCATGTTAACTGTTGTTCATCCAAAATCCAAGATTTGCCAACAATTCAGGCTCGTATATTCCTTTCGTGCCAATCGGGAAAAAAGGGTAAACGAGAACCAGTTGTGAAATGGCGACATTGTCTTGAAACGATTAACGAAAACGAAACAACACGAGCTTCAAACGGCTTTGCGCTACCGCAAAAATCTCGGCCCAACCACTTGTTTTAAGAAAGTTTATTTACTGCTGATATGAAAAAGAGGTTTACAAAAATCTAGTATCATTGAACTGATGTAAAATTTGTACCGCCGTGCATTAAAAAAAAACTGACGTTGAATAGCCATGAATCGCGGAAAAGTGTTACAGAACATTCTTTCATAGAGTGGTAGAATTCAGTTAATGTATCGGCAACACAATGTGCTTCAATTATCCACAGGTCGCCCAAACATAATATGAGAATTTCTTTGGAGAACTGTGGCGGAACTCAGAAGTCAGAAGCCAGGAGTCGGAACTCAGATGTCAGAAGTCGGAACTCAGAAGTCGGAACGCAGAAGTCGGAAGTCGGAAGCCGGAAGTCGGAAGTCCCACGTCCTTCCTCCGCTTTCGTAAAAAAAAAACAGACTGCCAGCTGTCTAGGATGGAACTAAAATATAGTATATCGACTATTAATTAGGAAGAAATCTAACTAATGTATGCTACAGGTGTCAAGATGTTCCCAAAAGGGGAGCCTTGCTTAAACAATCAATGTCTCATTTTACTTATGAACATGACCAATTCAGGGGGGAGATCGCTCTGTAGAGAGAGCACAGAGAGGGGGCATTTATTGAAAGGCACACGTTTAATTATTCACTTTAAAAGAGAGGAGGGATCCGCCGCTAGTAGCTTGGAAAAACACCATCGTGTCGGGAGCACTGTAACAGCAAAGGGCAAATCATTTCAAGTCTGGATATCTTTGCCTCGAAAGAATTCAGGCGACTCCAAGTGAAAAAACTGGGTTCATGATCAATCCAAAAAGTGTTTAGTGCCAGATTCATCTTTTTGTTTGTAAACGGAATCTGGAAACAAACCTTCCAGACCTTTCTTCATGCATTCGCTGATTTTTGTAAAAGCAGCGACACAAGGTATTTTTTTCGCAAATCTCATAGATTTCATCGATGTAGATTGGAAAACGTAGTGCGTAAGGTGTTCCTTACCAAGTGCTAATGTCTAGTCATGCATTCGTAGATTTCTACCGAGGCTCTTCTGTTAAAATACGAAGTTAGACGTTATTTTTACTCACAGTAAGATAAACGTATTTGGGCCTGTCCACACACGACTTTCTAAGGCCAGGCTTTTCTTTACCTACTTACTCTATACTTTTTTTTGAATAATCGCTATAAGCCGGTGAATAGCTAAGACACTTCTCCCATTCAGCTACTGGAGAATAACGAAGAATAAATGTTTCACAGGAAGCACTTATCTTACTAAACTGAACTAAAAGTTATGAATATACGACAGCCAACTGTGTTAAATCTGGAAAGAGGCTTGTATGACGTCAGAATTCAGCGATCAGTTTTGAAGATAAGCTTCTCCAGTTGCATGATGGGAAATTCCACACACACAGACACAATGAAGGCTGCTCCATATGACATGAAGACAAAGCTTACAAAACGAAAAGCCTGCAAAGATGGAAAGGCATTTTAACAGATATAAGTTATGCATCTGATAGGTATAAGAAACTAAGCAGGAAGAATGTAAAAGCCGTCGTCGTAATATGTGTAATGTCAATAAAGGTAACCAAATAATGATAAAATCTGTTTAAAAAAAGAACTAAAATTAAATCAAAGGCATGATTTTGGCCGCCAGTTTTTGGATCCAAATGATGTCCTTAAACAAGTTAAACAACTTGTTTCTTTGGTACGCGTGACGTTTCACAGATTCTTTGATAACTTTTCTTTTTCTAAAATATTTCGAGCGACTTTACATGACTGTCTATTGAAAGCATAGAACAATCACAGAAATCGTGCCCTTGCTAACTACTTATTAACCGAGAGTGAGGTCTTTACGGGAAAATGTCAAACCAACACCATGCCGTATTGACCGAGCGATAGCAAGGTCGAAGTTTGAGACCTTCCCGTAAAGGCCGAACCTTCAAGTTATCATATGGCTTTTTGCTTTGACTTTGCAGGCCCGTGATCGGGAATAATGCCTTACAGTTAGCCAATCAGAGCGCTCGTTAGATCGGCTACAAACTCAAGCCAGCGAGATCTGCTTATGTTGTGATACACCAGATGTGATCCTCTAAGTAAAAGGAGTAACGGCAAAAGCTGTAATGTTAAAACACTGTAAATTAAATCAGAAACCTGTTTTACATTTACATTACAAACAGCCATGTCAACTCACGACAATTAATCAAATGTTACTTACAAAATGAACGTCAGAATAGGCCTGTGCGGTCTCAAATGATCCAAGAAGTACGATGATAACAATAGGATGAACAAGATAAGCACAGTATGTCAGCCGGCTCAATGGAATCCAGAAACCAGCAGACAGGATCTTATTCACCAAACCTTCAAATGAAAAAAAGCAATGAAAAGTAATTATCTTTCGAGTTCTGTAGTTGGAATTTAAAGTATTGCTTGAAGTTCATTGTGGATACCTTATTTTACTCTCCCAATTGCTTTGCACTTTTTGTACCGTGAATCCCATAGAACTACATATTAGAAGCTATTAGGATAGTAAAGATTCTTGTCACTCTCGTCCTTCAGTCCGTACGGTATTAAATGAAACATCATCTTCAGCGAAAGGGAAGGAACAGTGAAGCACAGTGCTATTCTTCTGTCAATCACGGTACTTTTTCGTCACAAATGTGTACTGAAGTCGCTATCTTCTCTCTGTGACGAAACAAGGCGCTGTAGTGTCGTGTATTTGAACACGGTGTTATGCATGCTGTTTCTACCCCTCACCCTTCCCCCTGCTTCGAAGCAATCTTTTTGTCCCTTTCTTCTGCCTTCCATTTCTCCCCTCGAGGCTTCTATCAAACAGCTAAACGGGAGGGAAGATCCGGAATTGTGAAAATTGTTATCTTTTCCTTGTAAAAGAACAAGACACAGAAGTCACAGAATGATTATTTTACTCAGAGAGACTTCTGTGTCATTTACATCAAACATTTGACAATACCCTCTTGTTCGGCTTACCTCCGAGCCCGCAATGACAAGCAAAAATTACCCAGGCTAGTGCCAAGCTCCACGCACATCGCGAGAAAGTCCCGTATGTGATATTCTCTGCACGAGAGAATGGTTGAGGATTGTCTTTTCTTAGAACTTTGTATCCACCATACAGAGTAGACAGTGCGAGAATGATAGCAACACACCAACCAGCCATATTGAATGAGTATGTGTGAACCTTACAAGACAAAAAGGAAGAAACAGTTTGGAAGTATTCATAATTTATGGGAAGGGGGCAAGGAGGATGTTGCAGTTTTCGAAAAAATTTCACCCCGTGGGTTCCCCCCCCCCCCCACTGAAACCTGAGATGCTGCTCAGTGACGCCCCAGAACGACAGAGGTTTAGAGGATAAAGATTTTTGTGTCATCTATTTCTATATCTAATAAAGATCAATGGATGGTTTCACTTTGTACACTTTGTATTATGTGCCCTTTTTTCAAATCAAATTTACTGTCGTGATTGCAGATAATAGGTAATGAAATAATAAATTATCTACTATGCTTTGATTTGCTCTGTTTACAATGGTGTTACATACATAAACAGCGAAGGAATGATTGGTATTGTTCAGACTTGGGAAGCACTCATACATTGGAATCAGGGCTCTTGCCAAGTTCCCACGGATGGAAAGTTTATGGGGTTATAGGACAGTTTTATTCAAAAATTTAATAGAAATTGACCAGAACATAATATAGGACAAACAAACAACCTGAGTGCCGGCTCACTTGTTCAGTTTATCTAACTATTTCACTGTTTTCCTGGAGTTGATTTAATTTTTAGCATCTGTAGCATGACGAAAAGGGAAAAAACTGAAGACGTAACCTAAAACGGTTTTTGGCACATTTGAAGCACAAAACCTCGGCTGGACATTGCCATTGTCGCTACTGAAAACAGTCCTCGTACTTTTGCTACTTCCTCTTCTCAGTGCCTTCTTCTTCTTCTTTGGGGATTTAGTAATGCCACTGGATGTTTTTGGCAACGTATAATGTCTAGGTTCTTTCTCTGTGGCCTCTTCCAAACTTCTATCAAGAGACTAATGTTTGCGAATCTCTGCACTTCTTTGCTTTTCTCGACCTCGGTCACCTTTTTTGGTGAGTTTCTCTGCCTGTGTTGTGGCGGTGTCTATCATGAGTTGTGCAGTGCCTGCCTTGCCATTATTGTTGATGGAGTCCTTTAGCTTTACAATTCCGTCTTTGACGAGTTAACCAACACCAGAAAGTTTGTTTCTTATGCTGTTTTCTTGTTCACTTAAGTTTGCTCTTGCAAGAAGAGCGGTTTATTTTTTTGCTTTCATCTTCCCCATTTACCCCTTTGACCTGCTTTCTTCAAGCAGCTTCACCTCTCTCAGCGTTTTTTGCCCTTCTCTCTCTTTCTTCTTCTTTTTAAGCCTCAAATGTTCTTTGGTAGACGGAATATGCTGATCTTAAGGAAGACTTATATTTGTTTCGCAGATACCTGACGGGTCCGCAAATGATACCAGAAATGATCCTCATATTGGACCGCAAATGATCCCGATCAAAAAATAAGGAATGGCATGGATTTATATCAGAGGAAGGTGAGAACATCTACAAAAATTATGAACTAAAAAACGTTTTTTATCAGTTTACAAAAAAAAATATTCCACGGTTGCTGTTTTGTTCTTCCATGGGTACAGATCGTTTTCACTGTCACGCAATAAAAAAAATAATAAAGCGAAAACCAACCAGTGGACAAAGCTAAGAAATTGTGATGTACGCTATAGAAGATAACTAAATAAGACACTTCTACAAGTTTTAGGCCTGTGCGTTTCCCCAAACTTCAGATATTCGTCGTAAATGTTTCCCAGAAATTTACAGAGCCCAGTAAGAAAACGTCATGTTGGTGTACATCCGTGGTACACCAAGATGGCGGCTGGAATATAGTGTAAACATCTGGAACTTACTTTGGCTTTCTAGGCGACTGATTATCAGTACTAAACAAACAAGCATTTACATAAGCACTTTTCCTAATGCTCTAACTTATAAAAAGGCTCCAAATCATGAGATAAGTATATATTTTTCAACAAACTCAATCGTAACCTTCTGTCACGCAACATCCATAACCCTGAAATTCAAAATGCTCTGGTTTCCAAACGAAGCCCGCTAATTGTAAACAGATATAAATATACTGCCTCTCATGCGTGATGAGGATAAAAGCACGTCACGTGAAGACGACCTATTAAATTAGAAGTCTTAGAAAAACACATACTTGTAAACATTCTCGAAATCCCGGTGGCGATAGCATCAAACACTTATCAAGCAGCTAATTGTCAAAACGAAGAGCAAGCCTTGGCCTTGCTTGGTCATGAAGCTGAACTTCATAACTATAGCTTGGAATTTTGGCTTCTTAGAATACTCAAGTAGTCATTTCCGAGGAGTTAAAGCCAGAATACGACCAAGGAGAAATTAGAAAATAAATTTGTTCGAATTTCCAGTGCTACACACTAGGTGTTTTACAGAGTGATGAAGCGTTGTAGGCTTGTGGGTCTGCTCAGGTGACAGCGTCTTCTGTAACAGTTGCTTCATGGTTAGATTTTAGTTTAAAACTTTAGACGAGTGGCGTTAATGGCTGATAAAATGTGATTTAACTCTAACACCGAAACATCAATATTTAACAAAGGAAGATATGTAGCGTATGTTGCACCGATTATAATTTTACTGAGAATTGCAAAGAAATGCAAGCCAACTCGTGTTTTGATGATTGAGTGGTGATATTCATGACATCGTAGTTAGCGACAAAATTTAGTCGAAAGTATGAAAAAAAGAGCAAGTTGTAAGCCATTATAATTATAAGATAGCTTTGATAAAAACATCGGTATTCACGTACGCCAATTCCTATCCACACCATCCCACCATCCATTCCATTCTTTATTTCTTAGTCGGGATCATTTGCGGTCCCTATCGTGGATCATTTCCGGTCCGGGATCATTTGCGGACCCGTACATACCAACAGGTTCATCAGTTTTAATTTGTTGGTTTAAGCAAGAAGTAACATTTCCTGCGATGATTTCTTTCCTCAGCTTTAAGTGCTAATGCTAAAAACATAGGATTTTGCAGGATTATAGGACACACTTGACACCCTACATGAGAAATAATCCTTGACCCTGAATCTTGAGATCTACTGTTCAAGTCCAATAAATATGTAGCCTGATATTTAGGATCTGAAGAGCCCTCATACCACCGGATGAGTGATTCCCAGCCAGAATCGTCTAACATACAAGCTGAAGTTTCTTTATGACCCCCCCCCTCCCCCTTTCCATGTCTCTGATTTCAATTTGTTTTACCAGCTCCCCCCAAATTGCTACCCGAGAAAATGGCTGCCCCCCCCCCGCCACGTTCCAAATCCTAGTAGCCCTCCCACCTCATAAATTATGAATGCTCTCGAAGCGAATCGCTGGATTCTTGAGTGTTTACCGTAATGGATTTATCTAAGGCCCGGAGAAAACTGAGAGCGTTTATTATGGACAGGTGCTTTTGTGTTTACAGCATAAGCATTTTAACACTGCTAATAAACTCGTTGGTTATATGGTAATAGAACAGTCTCTTCTTGTCTGCATATTCTCGACAGGTAATAAGACTATTCAACATCTTTTTTGCCAGGCTTTTCTATATGTCCTCTGTGTTGTACTACCGGTAGCAGGATATTTTCTGTGCTACTGTGCCCTAATTGCTTAACGTTCCCTCTCCCTCCAATAGCATAAACAAAAACTGTACATTTATCAGGAGATTTGTTTTCTTCAAATAAAATGCTCATGATGCTAAAGCTTACTAAGAATGCTTAATCCACCCTGAAAATATCAGCACAACATGCGCAGATGAAAACTTAGGTATGGTTCATGACTTGTGGCTCTTACTGACTTTAGTCAATGGTGACAACCTGTCGATCTACCGCGAAGCTTACCAGCTATAGTAGCGTTTTTCTAAAGATATCATGAGACTATTTTTGTGCAGGTTTGGACGAGCTTGACGTGATAATTACGTGATATCAAGTGGCACACTCGGCAATGGAATTTAGAATACACACGCGTTCTTGGGCTTAGATGTGGCGTGTTCTGTAATTCAACTCATAAGCTCACTTCAGCCTTTGAGGCCAATGGAAACTAGTTTACAGAAGACAAATACAGGGAATACCAAATATGCACGAGAACAGTTTCTTTTCTAGACATGCTAATTGTATTAAGTGCCACATTTTGGCATTGAAAAGTTATTGCATGACACGAGAAGCTCATGAATATGAGACTAAACCTACACTTTCAAAAAAACATTATGGTATTATAGGAAAGGACCACCCGCATTAAGTACATGCAAACACAATTTTAATCGATGTCAGATGCAGTACTAAGCACCTAAGGCGTTTAACAATGTTGTTACCTTGGTGCGTAGCCTCCAGTCCTTTGAGTGAATAAGTAAGTAACCCAACACCATACCAACAAGGTACGGAGCAATGCGACAGTAAGGCTTGACATTTATGAGAGACTGAGAATCGATACCGGGAAGCCTGCAATAAAATAGCACAATTGTTCACGATTTCCTTATGGCGCTAAGATAAAATTTATCCTGAGAAATGTGAATTATACATTCTTAAACACTGGCACTGAATAAGATGGTAAAATTAGTAATAAAATAACTGACGTGAAAGAAGCTTCGATGACGTCATGTTATGTGATTTTGATAAAATGACGTCATCAAACGTCACCAAACCGTTTTTGGCCAATTTTTTCTCGTCAAGGTATTTATAAATCTTGTGTACTGCAATTAACTAAGTTTTATTGTGGCGGTAATGTACGGTTGTAAATTACAGAAATAAAAGAAAACAATTACCGTAAGACAGTTTCCAGAATGGTTCACACTTCACTTTGATAACTTTTTATAATGCCACACTTTTTCAATTGCATTACAGTAATGGCATTAAACAAATGCCCGATCATCGGTGGACAAATTGTAGTCATTTTCTTGGCATTACAAGTTACCACGACAGCGGAATAACCTAATGACACCCTCATTCTCGCTTAAGGGCTTACATCTGGAAAACGAGTCAAGTGCCTCCTTTTTAACTTTGAAAATATTATTTACCAAGTTGTAGTGGTGGAGCGATTTCACTCCATCAGTCCTTCACTGGGTCACTCCTTGTTAGACATTTGGAACAGTTATTCTTTGAATTTTTGACGCAAGTACACAATATCTTACCGCAGAAAGGATCTACATAAATAGATTTTTGCACGAACGTTTTTATGTAAGTAGAAGCTAATTGTATAAATAGCTCATTTCCCGAAGATGTCTGTTTAACATACTGGTTTAAACTGCACTCAATTGCCGAAAAAGATATCGAAAATGACAAAATTGATGAGCTGTGTGAATTTTCGAATGAGTCAAGCCGTGATTAAAAGTTTTAGAAGATCAACAGACAAGAGAATTGAGGAGAATTTGAAGGACGCATTTCCCTATTATTTATACGGTAAATAATACGGACATGGCGAAATGATATGAACAAATAGTTGATAAACAGGAGGAAAGACATTACACAAGACCGGGAGTTCTACAGTTACTACTATCGCCTTGGAAAGGGAACGAAAAAAAAAAAGGAAAAGAAACAATTCGTATTTGGTCACCAGCCAAATAGGAAACCCGCCGAACAGGGATTAACTTTGTTGAGCAGGCGAGACGCGGTGCTGCCTTTGTGGCGTAAAGACTCTACGTTGGATACTTTTTTTTATTATCGCGAAAGGTAACAAAGAAGGATAAAAAATTACTGATATTTCCTCGGAAAATAAAGAGCGAAAAAAATAGGAATGAAAATGAGAATTATTACTTGCTTTGGTGATCGGATAAGAAGCGCTACTTTCTTTAGAGTTGTCTCGGGAGGATCACCGATAGCTTCATGAATGTATTTAACGGTGTCACATCTCTCGTATTCTCTTACCGTTGCGTTTTGCACTATTTCTTAACAACGCCACTCTTTACATTATAAAAGCTTGTCTGAATTAATGCATGATGTCAATACTGCCTCAGCGCCGATTAAAATGCATAGTTTATTTATGAAAACATCTGATGTCCATTCTTACAATACCCGTTCCTCTACCTCCAGTAACTTTTACATAAAAGCCTCAAATCTTGAATTACAAAAAAACGCATTCTCAAGAATCGGTGCCAGATTATGAAAAGAGATACCACGTAATCTAAGAGAGCTACCAAAAAAGTCTTTTAAAGCTAGAATTAAAAATGAATTACTATGCAAGGCAAAGAAAATGCCTTTTTTCAGATACACGAGATTATTCGTAAACTGAAATCTTTTAAGTAGTTGAAATCAATGTCTTCTCTCATTATTCTCCCCTGATTTGTTTTAGTAGTCTCAAGGTTACCGCCCACCTTCGCGGGTGTCCTTCGGGAAAAAAAATCGTAAGCGCTCCAGTTTCAATAATACCCCCAACAAACTTATATCAGAAAAAGCTTAATAAATGTAGTTTACGATAAAAATACAATTTAAGCGAGTTTTTCTTTTAGGAAGCGTCAGGAGCGAGTAAGGCGTGAAACGACCGAGGAGTCTTCTATTGAATTTATCGGCTATGGAATGCCGCCACACGAGCAAAATGGCTGCACAGTCTTATTTACAAGGCATCAATCAACAAAACTGTGTCGGGCTTTTTCGATATTCTGATTGGTTGTCTAGATATCCGCATCTAAAGTTGGAGTAGCTAAAAATGTATAAGACGTGTGGCGTAAATGGACGCCACGGAAAAAATATGCTAAATATCAAAATTTCCCGACACACTTTCGTTTGCCATTATCCCTGAAATGTTCTGGCGAAATTTCACGAAAATCCGTCAAATCTGCATTCCCTGTAAATTCGCTCAAAGTGGAGGTATTCCTCCCAAAATCAAATGCGAGATTTGAGCTCGTAAAGATTCGTAAACAACTCATGCCACGCCAGGAGATTATCTCGCTTTACGAAACCGCAAACGTCAATTAAAATGAATCATGATTTCCCGGGAAAAGCATCGCATTGTAACACATTTTCCATCTCGCTATCGCATTGAAGAGAAAGAAACTAAAACAGGCAAAGTAGCCAAAGGCAAAAGAACAAATAAGCGACATAAACAAAACCAAATAACATGAAATACGAGCTCCAAGATGAGCGTTTGCCGCGAAAATTTCCCGGATGTGTATTTTGTGCACCCCTCGACCGATATATCGGTCGACATATCGACCGACACTCGACCGAGGTATCGGCCGATATATTGACCGACACTCGACCGACACTCGGCCGATATATCGACTGAGATATGTCGGTCGACATATCGACCGATACATCGGCCGAGTGTCGGTCGATAGGTCGACCGAAACATCGGTCGAGTGTCGATCGGTATAGCGGTCGACACGCGGCCGATACTTTGACCATTGACTGTCGGTGGAATATCGGTCGACATTCGGTGGTATATCGGTCGACTGTCGTATAATATAAGTCAAAAGCTTCGACTGCCAGTGTCAGATGTATAAGTTATGCGCATTTCATCCTTTTTTGGTCAACCTTAAAAATTTCTGAAGGCTTTATGTTCGGATCATTCAGCCGTTGTCAAGCAAGACATTC
The DNA here is from genome assembly GCF_964199315.1 of Orbicella franksi. Classification (NCBI taxonomy): domain Eukaryota; kingdom Metazoa; phylum Cnidaria; class Anthozoa; order Scleractinia; family Merulinidae; genus Orbicella; species Orbicella franksi. The sequence goes on along the minus strand of NC_138154.1, from coordinate 2,286,628 downwards.
AAGTGAAATACTGCCAAATACACAAAATACAGTTTACAGGAAAAAGGATAAGGACGATGAAGGATAACAAGGTGCTGGAATAGAACTGATGAAAGACAACCAAGTCTTGAATTTGCCCATGCATTGCACTAATGCTTTCGCTGTTTTTTAATTTTTACATTTCCTTGCATGGAAGAGGGGTTACTGAACGACTTAAAATTTAGGAGAGTTACGCAAGCATTTGACAAAACAATCAAGATAAAACAAATCAAAAAACGCGAATTCACGTTTAAGCAGCTTTTTCACACCGCCATAGCTGTCGTGGTATCTGGCCTTCACTGGCGTAGTCCCTATGATTTTTCTGGGTTTCAGCCTTGCCTTGTCGTACTTGTTGTTAAATCATTCTACTAAGGCTACGCTTGTTTTCCACATGTACTCTAACTTGTACTTCTTGGTTGGGTATATTCAAGAAGATGTGATAACTGTCCCTTTTGGTATGTTATATTTTTTTTCCCGGTGGTGGTACTCTCTTGTATATATCTTATTTCTATCTCATTTTTAATAGTAATTAATAGTAATTCCCTTTCCGTTATAACAGCCGTATGTCAATCGTGTCAAGCCGTGACGTTACCTTTTTGTGCTACTTATCGATAAGATTATAACGATGATAAGTTATGTGAGTAACTTGGTGTATCATGGGTCTGGTGGGGCAATTCATTATTTTTCTTTTTTTTCTTTTTTACCAAAAAACTCTACCCTCCGGCTAAGACACGGGGAATGTTAAAAATAGCCTCAGTGTGCATTTATCCGTAAGATTATTGGGCAAGAAGAAAATAACGTATTGGTAATTTTTTTTAGCCTGCGAGAGCATCCGGTTTTTCTGGCTCTAGTTTCCAATTTCAGCCGCCGAGAAAAACCCGAGAGGGAGAAGCGACTACCAGAAATACATGTACGTCTTGCGGTTCGCAGTCGAAAACCAATCCGACCGATCGGGTTAGATTGAGTTCGATTGATTTTTGGTTCGGTTTTGTTCGATTCTGACTACGCCAGGTTTATACAAAGAAGCCTCTGAGAAGCGGGGGGTAGAACAGGGATATCTGCGCTGCTCAGCAGACATTACTAACCTAGGTTAAATTACGTCTGCGACGCAGGCTACAGTCACCAGTATCGGTGAAGTATCAGTGGAATGTCGGTAGCCTATCGATCGACATGTCGGCCGACAATCAGACAACCACTCTCGGTCGACATATCGACCGACATATCGGTCGAGTGTTGGGCGATATATCGACCGACACTAGACCGATATATCGGCCGATATGTCGACCGACATATCTCGGTCGATATATCGGCCGAGTGTCGATCGATATGTCGACTGACATATCGGTCGAGTGTCGGTCGATATATCGGCCGATACCTCGGTCGAGTGTCGATTGATATGTCAACCGATATACCGGTCGAAGGGTGCACAAAATACACATGATCCAATTTCCCTTGGTGGTTTCGTCCATTTAGCGATTATGACACCTTCCCGGTTTATTAACTTTATTTGAAAATACGTTTTTTCTAAATAACTCGGCCGCTTTTTGAAATTTTTAAATATTTTTCTTTTTTAAACTTCAGATAAAATGACTGACCTAAATTTTGTCAATGAAAAGAAAAAACGAATTTTTGTGCCCTTGAAGGTGGGAAGTAACCTTAATATACAGAAACGATAATAATATAAACTATATCTTTAATCTTTAATTAATTGTTATTATTGTTATTTAATTAATCTAGTTATATGCATGAGCGATTAACGGCCCGCCTAGATTAGCACTTGCTATCCACGGGCCAAATAACATGTAATTTTAAAATGAATTAAAGTAAAGATTATTGTTGTTGTTGTACCTCAAGTCAGAGGCGTCAAAATTGCCACTATTTACAGATGATCCATTTTCCAAGTTGAGAGGCTCATAGCCACTTTGATTTTATTACCGAAATGTGATCGCCATATTCAAATGCAACTTTATGGTAAGATTGAACAATTTTGTGGGAACGCAGAATCACCTTAAATTTTTACAAATTTAATGTGACTCTGATTCCCTGCTCTTACATTTTATCCACGACTGAAGGGTGTGTTAAAAGGTTACACGGTTGTCTAGTAACCCTTTGCAGGCCATTACTTGTTCACCAATGATCAGGTATTTGATATCATTATTGTAGCATTAAATAAAAACACAATTAGCATTGATCCATCAGAGCAGAAGTGCTGAAAAATGATGAAAACCGTTACCAGCCACCATGAACAAATTATTATATGGCTGGTGTGAGTAGCTGATATAACGCGTGCCCTGATTGGCTGTTTTAAGGCAAGACTATTCCGAGACGTATTATTTACTTACAACTTAACAAGGGTAGAAAAATGCATCTTACTGTTCTGCTAGATTTGTCGGTTGCGCGATGTCATAATGAGCAACAAGGATTGCTGTTGTGATAAAACTGATACTCATCAACACACCAACAATAACAAGCAGTCCTCGCAGGCGAAACCTAGAAACAAAGACCAAGCTGAAATAATACACACAAAAGAAAGACAACACTTCAAATGACCACAAGTCAGTATGGCTAATCAAATGGTCACGAGTCAAATTAGAAAATAATTTTACGCACGTTTTGTCAAAATTATAATAATTTAAAAAAACAAAATTAAATTATTCGAACTTTGACAAGACCCAAGTGAAATTATTTCGTAATTTCACAGGACGGGTATACTATTTGATTACCATTTAACCACATGGGTGACAAATTACATGTACCGAGAAATTTCGTACCACCACCAATTTTGTAATTTCACATGTGAAATTAGAAACTGAAATTTTGCGCCCAAAATTAAGGAGCAATTTGTCACCTTGGATCGCGGGGTCATGTCAGGTTAACTTTTCGTTATCAGGGCCGGGTTTTTCGGAAGCCCATTAAAGCTAACCCAGGATTAAAAGTAACTGAAGTCTACATTTTTCTTGTATACAAATGTTTTTCACTGATTTTGTTTTCTTTAGTTTGATACTATTCAAACTCAAAGCAGAAGGCCAAAGAGTCTACGGAAAATCTCACTGCAAAGTTACAAAACTCAAATCAAAATTGTCGCTTGTCCTGGGTAAGCTCAATCGGGCTTTGAACAACCCGGCCTACGCTTTTAGGCTTGGCTAAATCTCTATATTACCGGAAATCGAATCAGATTACCCAAATACCTGGGACTCCCATATCAAAAGATCGAGGACGCTCATCCTAAAATTTGAATTAAACCCATAAAGGAGACCAATTTGGGCGTGGCTCAAGTCTTATTTCACCCCTAAAAAATACCATTTAAAACGGAATAGACTCGATTACCAGCCGCTATTCAGGAAAGGAGCCCACGCTAGTAGACTGGACTTGAGAGGCCCGCGAGACGACGAGCATCGCTGACCATTTCATACTGGAGTACCCCCAGAGCTCCCTTTTCGCCCTTTCATCTTCCCCCCTTCCCTATACCTGTATGCTGTGAAGAGGATAGCAGGTGCAATAATGTAGAACTGCATGTCATTAGCTAGGTACCAGGTCCAGCCCATACACTGTAGAGAGAACATGAAATAATATCCAATTTGTAATACACAAGTTATTAGTATAAGTTGCGGTACACAAGACCGTAGCTAGAATTTTTGTAACGGGACGGAATGAAGCGAGTTTCTGGGAAGGTTGTGGGAGGGGGGGAGGCATGCTATCCTCAAAAAAGTTTGAAATCTAAATGCTCCGATTTGGTTCGGGGGATGGGGCCAACTGCCCTCTTAGCCCCTCCGCCAGCTTTTGTCTTGCTACAATAGGCCCTTTCCTTTAGTAATTTCTATATTTGTCCATACTTAGAATTCAAAAAGCTACTGGTATTGTTCTTTCCAGTTTGATAACATCAAACTCAAGAACATTAACTATCTAAGCCTTGAAGGGTACTTTCTATATGGCGAGCTCAGTGAACGGGAAAGATGAACCATATCATGCGTTGCGATTGGCTACCCAAGAGGGCAAGATGGCGCTATCTTGCCCGCTCGGGATTACGCGCTGTGTCCCGAGCCAATAGTCTTTTTAGTGTTCTTTATCTAAAATAAAAAATGCTTGAGTAAGCTTCTTCGGTTAAGATAGCTGGGTATTGGTCTTTTTTTCTTGGCCTGTTAATGGACCTCTGCTTCGTCTCGGGCCATAAACGCGCCAAAGATATTGGCCAATATCGGCATCTTGACCTCGCGCTTGGTCAATAAGCCATATATCTGTCTCTCTCTGCTCTCTTTTTCACACTAATTTTTTGATTGACTAACTTGTTAACCGAATGTCACTGACTGTTTTCTTTGTTGTGCTTTACTTTTTTGCTCGTCGAAGAAAGTTAACGTTAAAATCTGACATTTGAATGCCTCCTTTGCTAAAGTTAGTCACCATTTAATTGTTATCACTCCCTGTGAATTCATAGAGAATTACCACCTAATGTGGAAGTCCTGTCTTCAAGTGAGGGAAAATGACACTGCAAAAAGTTACAAAAAAAGTTACAATGAAAGTAAAAAGAATTGTGAATGTCGATCATGACTTGGTGTACATTGTACATCATGTAAAGGTATGTGGTGAGTGCCAAAGGCATAACATTTCCTACATTCGCCTTTTCAGGACAAATTATACAACAGTGAGATTTTAAAAGATGTGATCATGATAAAGCAGAATATCTGCATCACATGATTAAACCACCATTGATCTCTTCCCTGCCATCCGTAGAAATTTTCATAGCAGTAGATTGTCAGGCAACTAGAAATAGAAACAAGTTTCCCCTTTACAAGCCATGTGGTGCTGTCCGAACATATCTCCCTAGAGGTTTTTACTGCACCTTTCTTATGAGTTTATATAAGTTAATTTCGATCCAAGCAATCCGTTGCATGACTTGCTGTAATTGTGACGTCAAGCTCATAACATTTTTCCGTGCCTCTTGTCATTCCTCAACTTCTCGCCCCCAACAAATGTCTTTCTTGTATGTTTATTCGTTCCTACTGTCCTGTAATCAAGTAACGGTTATCCGAAAGCATTAGGAGAATTAGTGTTCAACCCATTTTTTTTTCATTTTAGATGAGCGGTTAATCTCACCTGTGCATCAAAAGTCGGATAGAAATTGTTGATGTACAATAGATTTGTCCACCAGTATTTTCTACATTGGTATACGAACTTCTCTGGATGCCACAAAGGACCCTCACCAAGAAATCTTAACAGCTTGCCCAGAAACAGCAAAACAAACATGTAAGTTGGAGTCAACCTGTTTACAAACAGAGACAGATTTATGATAAAAAATATGGGCTTACAAAATGATGTATGAAGCTATTTTGAATTGAATCAGGTATAATCAACTCAGACCAGAGTAAAACTTGTATTAAGCTAATTCGGATAAAGTTGAAAGCACATCCTTTTTTCTCCAGTTTGGCGTTATATTATATTCCGTGTTGTCGATGAGAATTAACAGAGAACATCGTTTTAGACGAGATCCAGTAGACTGGCACCTGATGGGAGGACAATTTCGTTCAGGAAGTCGTTATTCCTGGAGAATGGAGTAAGAACTTTAATACATCAAGTAATTTCTTAAATGTGCACATGTTATCCCATTCATTCGAGCTCGAGGTAGCGTTTCATTTTCAACTGTATCCGGATTAGTGTGGAGGTGCCTGGTTCTGCTAGCCCCTATGGTTATTCCAGGCAGCCAGTATTCTAATTTTTATCATCGATATTTTTGATTAACACTTAATGACTGGTCCCTTGAGGAATAGTGAGGTTTGATTCCCGAGAATCTGCAGGTTTCCCGAGACGAAGTCGAGAGAAACACTGAGATTCGAGGGAAACAAAATTCATTGTTCCCCAAGGGACCAGTCATTAAGTGATTTGTTGTATAGCAAAATAAAACAAAAGCAAATTTTGAAAAACGCGCTCAGATTCCAGCGACGACATTAGGCCACCCTCAACTGCACGCTCTAATCATGTGCAACAGCGGTCAACATTTCGCGGGTAACGGTGAACTGTTTCCCGTTCGAGGCCATATTTTTCGCAATGTTGCCCGCCCATGGCATTTGGCGGTAAACAGTTTCATTGTTAGATGTCATGTGACCATAAACTAGCTAATGAATGGGGCGTTGTAGCATGAAAAACGCCAGCTGTACAGCAAAGATTGTTGTTTTTGTTGTTGAAATTGCTTACTGAAGTAAACTTTACCTCCAAAAACGACGAAAATAATACTTGAAGAGTGGAAGTTCGCCGTTTTTCTTCTCCATATGATGCAGTGACAAATAAGCGACTAAGAGACCACTGTTGATAACGTTCAAATAACAAAAGAAATTACATGGGGTAGGAAGTTAGTGGATTTACCACTTTGGCAGACCAAGAATCGGTTTCATACGAAAACGTCAAAATGAACATCCGATTATAGAGGTTCTGTTCGCCTGAGAAAATTACTTCATTGAGATTGGCCAGGAGCAGACATATTTATAGTCAATTTTAAATTTCCACTCAGTCCAAACAATGCGCGTGAGTTCCTAGTTTTCTCAGTCATACACCGTAAAATCCCACGTTAAAGCCCTGTACTTATGTAAGTTCATAGGGGGTTTTTGGGCGGGCTTATAAACGGGGAGGCATATAAGCGGAATACAAAAAATGTTTCGGAACGACCAGATAAAACGTCTAACAGAGCGTTACATTTAGAGCTATTAGATTATATAAAATGTTTCCGAATGATGAGATAAAACGTCTCTGAGAAACGAATTAAAGTTAACATACCATTACATTTAGCTATTACACTGATTTATAATACATTTATAAAACGCAAATGAAACGCACTTATACATTAGATGGGCTTATATCCGGGGGGCCATATATCCAGAAAAAATATCTTTGTTAGCAAATAGCAGGGCTTATATCCGGGGGGGGCCTTATAACCGGAGGAGCTCTAACGTGGAATTTTACAGTAATAAATGACTAATTGAAAGAAAGCTCGAGTAATTGAGGATTTTCACTACTTGAGATAACTGAAAAATCTTTAAACTTGTACTCGCCGCAAGACTCGTGCAATTTTGAGAGATTTTCAAATATCACTCGTAGTGTAATCCTTAACTGCACTCACATTCATGCAATTACCTGTACTGGTTTTACTGGCAGAATTGTAATTAATAAAATTATGATCCAATTCTTATTAAGCGGAGCACCATCTGTCTGTTTTTGAAAACAAACACTGTCTTTGATTAAATGTGAAAAAGATCTAAGCACGAACTAAAGAACAGTTCTTTTAGATTTTGAGCTTTTTAACAGTTCTAGTAATTACCTGAGGAAAAAGAAACTGTCAACTGAATAGGTTCCATTGCCAACAGCTTGAAATGTGAAACGGTGAATAATGTCATAAGACGTCAGCAAATTGCCTGAAACAATATAAAAAAACTAAGCAAAAGGCACCATCACTTACAGATCATACAGCTTAACTAAGAGCTCAAAGGAGAAGAATTTGATGGTGCGTTAGTAGAAAATTAAAACTTCTAATCTATATTTTTTCCTCTTTTTTCGCAAAACGGTATGGAAAGTGATTTACTGAAAGAAAAACATAGGTCACCGAACTTCCAGGATCACTAAATCCATGCAAAGTTGAAGCAGTGTCGTCCTTCGGGTTGCAAGAAGGTCTAGCTGAATACATGTCAAACAAAACCGCGTTGCGGTACACTGCGGACAAGTTTTTAAAAATTGGACTTTCTCTTCTTCCGTATGAAAATATCGTTAGTTCAACCGAATGTATCGCTTATTAAATAGACACTCTATTCTAAAGGAATTGTTTTGGTGTTATAAACTTTTGCATTCTCAACAGATGACAAACGTGACGTGTTTGGATAGCACAAATACATTGCGTACTTTTGGAGAACGCTTTATATTAATAAGCTCACATCCAAGTCACTATTGCAGAATCACACGATCTTCATGTTGTTTACCCTTTTAGTGCGAAGTCCGCAGGACGGAGTACTATTGGGGTTAGAATATTAGGAAAGGAACCTCGTTTGGGAGTCAAAATTCTTTTGAATTATCAACTCAAAAACGAGGTTTGTCAGGCTAATTTTAATACTTACAAAAGAATTTATAATTGGTACCCATTTCTGAAAAGGGTCTATGACGACATACTGAAAGACCTTAGCATAAATCTGTTAAACTTTTCCATTGTTAACTTCGTGTAGGGGTAGCTGAGGGCGCATAGGTGAGGCAAGCGGCCCTTTGAAAATACTACGAAAGATTTCAACCCTGGTTCCAAGACACTTGCCAGACACTTACCCAATGACTTTGAAAGGCAGTCAAATTCTAAAGCAAAATTTTAATGTTTGTAATGATCCTCCTAAGGATGTCTTATGTACATTTTTTAGCATTAGTTTGATGGTTTAGAATCCTGTTAGCATAATTTGCTGATAGCTTTGAGTACTCACTGACTGGTATCCTTCGTGAAAAATCGTAGGTATGTCCCAGGATGACCCACCACATGCTTAGCACTCTCATACCATTGATTGAAGAGATGACGCTGGGTGGCACCTTGGTATCCATAATACGGTTTGTGTTTTGAATTAAGGAGAAACACAAGAAGAAGCGTACTACCACATCTGTGTCAAAACAAACGAAACGGAGCATGACTTGATTCAGTAGAGCCGAACCAATGAAAGATGGCTCAATTCCATGGCATACTCACTTGGTAAAACTGGTTCCTGTTGATGGTTTGTACATTCTTTAAGATTGAACTCAGGGGAGGACTGGAGTAAACTTGTTTTATCAGCATCAGGAATACTCTGGTCTGTCGCTATGGAGACACCTCCGATGGACATGAGTTCGTCGTTTGCGTTGAGAGGTGAGGAGTTCGACTTGGCAAAGCTAACAGCAATGTCGACAATCGTTCCAACAAGGCATAGGTACAGGATTACACCACACAAGACCCTGTACAAATTGACAATACAATGAATATGACGGGTTTAAAAGTATTCCTTTAAACATTGTTTACAAGTAAATGTAGAAATTCTCTCATCGGCACGGTATTTTTGAGCGCAACACAACAACGTTGGAATGTAATTAATCCTTTCATAATGACCTAGGGAGGGACACAGCAAATCTCGTAACATCGTTTCAGGATGGTTATAAGGAACTTACAATTCCTGCGGTATTCGTCCCGGCCGACATCGACAATGTAGGACCACAGGGGGGTTTGTGGCAAACATGTACCCAGTTGCTATTTGTCCTCTCTCTGTGACGATGATGGGTATACTCGCACAGGCTACCTAAGTCTAGCAACTCTTTTGAGCCACTATCATGTGAAAGTTTTGTTTTCTGATGCAGTAACTTGATTTTCTCTGCTATACCTGTTACTAGTTGTGGTCACAGTAATCACGTGTGTGCGCAGCAAAACATGTAATGTAAGTGTTGCGCTAGGCTGCTACCCATGCCCCCTGTTAGGGTGTTTCACCAATCCAGGATTGGTTTCCCGACATCTTGCCCACTGCTCCTAACCTCATGTTTTGATTCGTGGTTATTTTGACAGCTCTTTCTACCTTGTTATTTGACTGACTATGAGATAGTGAGGCCGCAGTGTGTTCAAACTGTCAATCACGAACAAAGTTGGTAAATTGTTCCCTGGCAAACTTTTAACCGTGGTTAAGGAACACCATTTCTGGTACTTTGAGGTGTTTGAAGCAGCAAAAACAAAACAGAACGAAACAAAACAAAACAAAACGATGAAATAGGCCGACTGGGCAACAGAAACCAGCGAAGGTGAGTATAGTTATTATACTCAAAAAGTAACATTTTATTTTGCTGTGCGTTTTTATTCTTCGTTATTTTAAACTCCGTACAATGACTTGTAGAGCGCTCAAATTCTCAACTACCTGAAGTGTAAAACGACACTGCGTACTTTAAGTAGTCGCCTCCCACTCGATACGCTTACATAAATCACTAATATTTGGTCAATTTCTCGAATCGTGAGTTTGGGATGACTGTGCTTTTTCATGCCATCTCCTTGAATTCAGTCATGAAAAAAAAAAACGATGTTCTTCACACAACAACACTGGCCTAACACTACGATGTCGATGTAAACCATTAAGCACTTAATGACTGGTCCCGAGGGAAACAGTGAGTTTTGTTTCCCCGAGACCCTGAATGTTCCCCGAGGCGAAGCCGAGGGGAACATTGAGGTCGAGGGAAAACAAAACGCACTGTTCCCCGCGGGCCCAGTTATTAAGTGTTTTGTTATACCTCCCAACTCAAAAATAGAAAAAACTGCGAAGAAATCGCTTGCTTGACGCCGGCTGGCTCACAAATTTGCCGCGGTTTCAAGGAGCACGACCTGATCACGTGTGAGTCGAAAGTTCAAGTTGTTGTTTCCCTAGGGAGTTATTGAGTTTTGTTCGCCCTTGGGAGTTGGTGAGTTTTGACTCACGACACCTGACATGCTCTCCTCCAATCGGAAAACTTATTTGAGTTGGGAGGTATCACAAAACTATTCTCAGAAATTGCATCATTTTCCGTACTTTCTGCCATTCAGTCCGCAAATTTAGATTTGCTGTAACACAAGTCTCGCTTGCGTGATCTATATGAAAATAACCTCCCATGTGTGGAATTTAATAAGGTTTAGGAAAACCGCAAAATTATTTACATCACTTTGCTTGTTTAAATTTTTTGTCATAAAACCTACGTTTGTCCAGTGAACTATACTTTTTCGGTATGTGTTCTTATAAATACACATGCATGTAGGACCATTTATAAACATTGGCCAGATACTTTGCAAGGAAGTTTTAAGTTCTGTACTTACAAAGTCGTGATTACTCCGGTTGTGTACTCTGACTTCTTGTTACAGAAAACAGATTTAGCGGCAGCATCATCGAATGTGTGTGGGATTAGCTTGAACACTGTGCTATCAAATTCTTGGTTAGCTCCTGGTAGAGACGAATGCAACAGGCCAGACATAGAGTAGATTGTTAAACAAATACCTTAGCATAGGAAATCAATGAATGTCTGTATATCAGGAGCTTTAAGTTGAAGCAAATGGAAGTGAATTATTAGTAAAGGAAATTTATGTCAATTAGAAGGAAAACTTTCGTGACGAAGGAAATTGACGTGCAAAGATAACACTTTTGTGCTAAGAACAAGCAAAATAAAGTAGACAAGACAACAGAGTAGAACGGGGGCAGATCAGCTGCGGTAATTTGCGAAAATAAAGTGACAAAACAGAAGACACCATTTGGAAAATGTTTCCACTCTGGAAAGGAAAAAGAAACTAAAATTGAAATTCTACAGCATAACATTCAGTTAAATAAAAAAGGCGAAATTTCCATTCCGTCATTATCATGCACCCTGGTAAACAGGCAAGGATTTCAAAAACGACAGACTATAACGAAAAACGTGAGGTATCTGTTTTGCCTTGGTTACCAAATTCGCGATGAGCCAATCAGAAGCCGTGTCTACTGTTCTGATATCCCGCGATATCAAGTCACTGACCTGATATTGTTACAATATCATGCTCTCAAATTTGGGCTCGGTAAATACTTAATCACACCTTTTTGGTTTGTTTCAGCGGCATATCGAGCTCGTTTAGTGTCGTTGCGCTTATTTTAGCTCGACGAACCATGGCTCCATCAAACTCTCCTCATCTGCTGCCGAAGTGTGTCAAAAACGTACGACTAAAAATAAAAATTGGTACGTATTGGCAATTTTAATCCAACTCTCAAAATCTCGGAGTCTGGTGACCGGTTTTGAGTACCGAGTTCCCATCACCGTCGGTGTGAACAAAAGTAAAGGCCGTCGAAACCCTTCTAATTTTGAAGTCTGCTTTATTTCACTCGAACTTGGTTTAAACAAAGACGTTGACAAGTATTCTTTAGTCCTAGTACACTTTTAGTAGGGGAATAAACGTAAGATTTCGAATTTTGCTGTCTCTGGCCGGTCACGGTAACGCGTGCGGGATGTGTGTGTGGAAAGGGTGCAAATGTACCTGAAAAGATATCTTGTACAGCGTTGGTCACATCCTCTTCACTGCACTGTTTAGGTGCACAGATCCCCCAAAGAATGGGATAATCCTGTGGAAAAAAAAAAGAAACAATCAAAACAAAATAGTCAAAAGAATAAAGAAGTTGGGTCGCAGACGACACAGCCTTTTTCCAAGTTTGTCATTTGCAATTCGTGTTAATAGTTCTGTTTGGTGCTTTTCTCTTTTTATTTCGGATTTCCTTCGATTTGAAAGAAGACTTAAAAAAAAGACTTAAAAATATCGTGAGATAGTCACATGTGCAGTAGTTCTAATCCTGCAAGTAGACAAGCCTGAATAACCTTAGTTTACAGTGGCGGATCCAGACCTTGAGCTAAGGGGGTGGGGGGTGGGGGGTGGGGAAGAGGTTTGCTTGCCCTGTCAGCTTTTCTTCCTTCTGCGATTTTTTTTTTAAACCAAAATAAGGGGGGCCCGGGCTCCCTGGGTCCCCCTAAATCTGCCACTGGTTTATGCCACATGAAGTGACAAGCAGTATCTAAGTAAGCTCCGTGGATGGAATTAATGCCAGTCGGAAGTTGTAGGCTACTCCTTAGCCTGAGACCTGCCAATCTAGCGTCCAGTGCACTAACAATTGATACAAGTATAGTAATACTGTAATGGTTGGAAAAATCAGGATTCTACTGTTTAGAAACTTAATTATTGTGTCCTGATGACAAACTATTCACAACGTTTTTATATTGCAATATAAGACAAGAAGCTCAAAGAGCTAACAATTGGTTCGCCAGTTTGAACACTCTAAGACCGCTTTTTGGCACGAAAGGCATTGCGTAGCACAGCAAAACAATTGGAAAAGTGGTCATTCAAGTCCCATTCAAGTCTAAAGCTTGCATAAGTACAGCCCAGTGGCAGAAGAATTTTGGTTATTTCCTAACATGCTTGTAACATGCTTGCAACTACGCGATCCTAAAAAAAAACTTGTCACTTCATCATATTTTTTATTACCCCCGAAGAAGGTTTATGTTAATAGCCGAAACGTTGGGTTTTTAAAGATTTTTAATAACTATTCTCAACCAGTGTGACATTTTTAAGCGATGACTTATGACATGATGACGTCATCGCTTAACGCTGGCGTACGATATTCCTTTGGATAAATGATGTCGCACTTTTCTCCGGTGTCGCGCACGATTTATCCTGGATCGACGAGAGGAGAACTTGGAACTGGGAGCTAAACCCGTTTTGGTTAGATTTCCAGTTGTTAAACGCAGGTATCGGGACTGGAGTGATCGCTGTATTTTATCCATTGTCTTCTAGTTAAGGCAGGAGTCGCACATCGATATTTACATTGGACAAAAATAGGTCAAGTTCACGTAAGAACACGGCTTGTCGAAAATAAACTGTGTTCAGTGCGATAATGCGTTTGTCGTTATTTTCTTTAAAATAACGTATAATAAAACAATTATCAGTCCGGTAGTATAACATGTTTTGGAAGAAGCGCTGATGTCAGGATTCTATTGTTTCGCCAAAATCGCAAAAAATAATCGCGAAAAAAGTATGGGCTCTTGGAAAAGCTTTGTTCTAGGTTCCATCATTCAATATCTGGGACTTTTGAAGTCTCATTACAAGCCTTCGCTCTCGAACGCTCCTTGCGTGAGAGTTGGGAACGTTTGGCAAAGGGAATCGATAAAATCCGTGTTATTTTGGAACGGCCTTCGAAGAAGACGCCGCAATTTTGACGGGCATCGAATGTAAGTACATGTTTTTATTTCAATAGCTTGCTGAATTTTTTCGATATCGTGACTAATTTTCCTCGAAACTACAATATTTGAGTGTTGTGTCGCCAAAGTTTCATCGGTGGCAACAAGCTAGTAAAAATGGCAACCACATATTGAAAATAGCCGTCAGAAGAAATGGTTTCTGACGGGAAAACGACTGGAAGTTTACATACAATGTATCGCGAGTACTTCGAGTCTTTTTTTCGTTTTCACACTGTATTTCGTTAGTCTTATTTAGAGGGTGAGAGTCTGTTATTCTGTGATAGCTGAATCATGTAAGCTGATTTATGAAATGATTTTTTTTATCGGCGTGAGAAGGCTGGAATTTGACTGAAGTGTAGGTTTGATAAGGGGCACATGTATCATGCACATGCACTGATGTACATTTCTACATGGTGTATGTCCCCCAGTGGGTCAATGATCATTTTTTTCCTTGTTTCTTATTTATTAGGATGTCCGGCCATAATATGGACAACTATTTAGAAGTGTTAAAGAGTTGCTGCCGTTTGCCGGAATTGGTGAAATGAAACAAATCATGTGATCAACGCATTGTTATTTTAAGTTGCCATGTCTATTGATAACAGATACTGTTATCTCAATTCTGTTGTCTACTTTGTTTTCAGGTTCAAGAGGGTGCCAAAAGTCAAAATAATAATAATATTGTATGTCGAACTTTTATTCTCAAACTCATTCATTATTCATGCAGCTCTTACCCAACCAGAGCATCTTATTCTAGTCAGGTGGATGGGTTTAGAAACCCAATGAAAAACGAGTTGAAAATCAAGGTGTGTTTGGAAATAATTTCAAACACCGATGCAAATATTCTTAATATGCATATTTATAAAGCAAGAAAAACACACGAGGATAGACAACTTTATTTAATCACTCATTTTGACCTAAATTATTTACTGCTGACATTAAATGTAACGGTACAGTTATTAAACTCCCCAAAACAGAAAGAGCCATTCTTTTTCTAAATTTAAATTCTCGCTCAATGGTGGCGACCGCGTCTTTTGTTTCGCTTTCAACGTTGCTGTACAATTCCGACCTAAAATGGCACCAACGCTAGAAGTTCCCTGTTCTAAGGCGTACTAATTTACTATCTATCCATCCATTAACAGACTAGACGTACACGTTACCTCGGAATAGCGCTGGCCACACACTTTACCTCTTCCTCGCGAGATTTAGGAGGTCTAAATCTGCACTCTGCTATTTGCTTTGCGAAGCAACGTGTTCGCTCAGAACTGACAAACAGCCAGGTAACAACGTGACATTGATGAATATTCAAAAATTGTCACAGAGCAGCAATTAGGTGATAGAATCACATTGCACGTCTCAAATATAATATTTGAATTGAAAAAACTTATTCAAATGATAGTTGAAACTAATTTTCTTTGTTGGAGAAGTAATTTCAAAAACTCGTGCTTCGGGTTTTACCAGGTTTCCAAACGCTCGAAAAAAGGTAAAACCACGAGGCAGCAGGCCTCGTGGTTTACATTTTTTCTCAATCTCATTTGTCTTCTTTGAATATTTGATGGGGTTTAAATATTACAACTTGTAAGCAGTCTAAAGAGCCTAGCACAGCTACTAGATCAGTGTCACATTTCATGATTAGCACTGCCCCAGATTAAACGGCGCGTATACAGGGTCCAGAATGTTAGAGTTCAGCCCTCAAATAAGCAGTGCATACACTCACAACAATGCGAGGCATCACACTGAATTGTTTGAGAAGTCAAACAAATTATCGGAAGGAAACACTCACTCTAAATCATACAGCCACGCGAATTTTGGAAAACCTTTGCAATTAGCATTTTGTGAAGAAAGGGGAGAGAAATGTCCTTCGTGGAAAGGCCCCAGTGTCCAAACTTTCTTTGTATCTTTTTGCAAACCACTTAAGCTTAAAATCAACTTAAGCTTTCAGATGACAACAAAAACAACACTCTGAGATAATTGTAATAATTGTCCCTTTGAGGAAAATTACGTTACCGACTGATGGGGACACATTTGATACATCACAAGCAGACTACTGTTCTTGGTTCTACTAATATATACACAGGCTAGCCTTGCATCGAAGCTTTTAACACTATTCCAAAACATCTTCTGGTGTAGAGTGTGACCAAGTTCACAACTATTTTATTTTTTGCCCAAAGCATTAAGAAAAATGCTAGTTTTGCACTAATAAAAGTCACATTTAATTAGTATCTGACAGCGACAAAACAGTAGTTAGACTTTTGTTGGATTATTATTAGCAAACAGTGACACATGTAAAACAAAATCACTGATTTATTCAGGAAATGAAAGCTTTTATCAGTGTTCATCTATAAGACTTAAAGAATCCGAAGGGAAAACTACAACAATCGAAGACTACATCACGTTGGTTTTGCGGTCTTTGTGGATTTTAGGAAAGACTTCATCGCATTTTACTTTTAAATATTTGACCAGGCTAAACAAAACCGAATATTTATGAGACAGAAATTACTGCAAACACAAGAACTCTCTTATTACGTATTTCACTAAACACGGAAGACTTGAAAAACCGTTTCCTAATACCTGTTTGAAATCTGAGGTTATATAACCAGGCTGCATTCCGTGCAAGCTACACAAAAGATCTTCCACGTGGATCTTTGCCTTTTTCGATACAATACTTCAACATCTTGACGCAAACTTGGCAGATCTTCGGCGTCGGTGAACTTCGCGTGGAATGATAGCAGTAGCATCGACATTGCTAGCGCTATGAGCACTAGGTGCGTGCATGTTACGCTCAATATTCTAGCACAAGAATGGTTATTATCCGTATATAACGACTTTCCTATAATCTGGAAAGTACTGATAGCTTAAAGAAGTTTTGATTTGCAGCACACCTGGTATTGTATGAGTGAATCTCGATGCAGATGTGAGAATATTCAGTGGTACAGCTGGGGTGTTACTTTTATCATTCTTAAGTTTATATGTAAAAGTGATACTTTTAGTCTGTAAATATTTTCAAATTTCAAGATTCCAAGAAGATTATGATAGGGGTTGACATGTTCTCTGCCATGAGCACTGAAAGAACAAGCTTCGTGTACATTTATTCTGCTTTGTGCAGATTTTATTTAATCTAGTTTTGTAAGCAGCACCCCAGGTGGCAAGACCATAGTTTAAGTATGGATAAATAAGGCTATAATATAACTGTTTGAGCATATGAAAATCAAGATAGTGTCTTAGCTTATTAATTATAGCTTATTAATTCTCTTCATTCATTGTAAATTCAACCTCCTTTGGATTACTACCGGTAAAGAAAATATTAGTATCATCTGCAAATATTCTAAAAGAAAGCTTCTCAGAGGAGTTTGGTAAATCAATAATATAAAGCAAGAATAACAATGGTCCGAGGATTGAACCCTGGGGACCTCCACATGTAATAGTTTCCATACTGGATTCAATTTCATCAATCTTTACAAATTGAGTGCGATTGCGTAAGTAGCTTTTGAACCATTTAAATGGAGTTCCACGGATTCCATAAGTATATAATTTAGAGTAAAATATCATGGTTTACTGTATCAAATGCCTTTGAGAAATCGAGAAATAGGCCACAAGTAATTTGTTTGTTATCAATTGCTGAGTTCGCCTGATTACGATTTCGTTCAACGTTCCCTGGCGGCGGCAGCGCGTACCTGGGTACTGGTCCTCGTTCGCGTGAACGGCGTTGTGGACAACTAATTTGAATGTGACCAGTTTCTCCACAATAAAAACAGAAAGGCCTTCCATCCCTTGATCTCTGCGCGTTGGCTCTTACATCCCTTCCACGTTGAACAATTCCATCAATTAGTGCATCCACACGTCGGTCTAGACTTCTCATTTCGTTAGTCAGTTCCCGAATAATTCTCTGAAGTTTCATGATCTGCTCATCTTTTCCAGGTTCTGAATATGCCGCAACCTTGTCTGGATTGGCTTGTGTCGGCAGCAGGGTGTCAATTTTCTTTGTCAATGTTTCCATTTGCACTTGCAAGCGGGCTTGTTGATTATTTACTGCGCTACTGGTACCTTCTGCCATGGTACCTAGTGTTTTTGTCAAGTTACTTAACTGGACGGCCATGGTTTCATTGGAATTGTTCATGGTTGTTTTCACTGCGGCTGCGAGACGAGCCATCTCCTCAGGTTCTTGGAAACTCTTGGGTTGCTTTAGTAGAACATTCTCACGTAAATTAGCTCTTAAACATTGCACAAAATGTCTCATCTAGTCTGCGTCCGAGATCTTTATTCTGCGAAACTTGCTGGTCAAATCATTCAGTTAGGTGTCGATAGACTCAACAGGTCCCTCTTGGCGGGTCGTAACTACTTGCCAGATGATCCAATTTTGATTCTCGTTCGCGAATCTCTCCCTCAAAGCTTCACGCAATGCTACAAATGTATCCTTCCTGTTCTCATACAAGGAATAATAGAAATCCTCTTCGGGTCCTGCAAGGTTTAATATCAGTTCTGCGAGTGCGGTGGGACTGTCTGTACGTATTCGGCGTAAGTCTAAATAATGTTCCACTTTGTCAAGCCATCGGTTAATATCTTCGGAATCGAAACCGTGAAATGGAGCGGGCCTTCGTGAACTAGATGTGTCCGGAATTGGAGCTTGTTCCAAAGCATTAATAGTTCTCTGGCGAAATTCCCGATGGTTTTGCTGTTTACTCCTTAGTTCTTGTTGTAAAAAGTTCAATTGCTCCTGTAATTGCTCTAACATTTCGGCTTGCACGGTGCCGGTTGCTAGAGTTTCACGAGTATGTAATTCTTCTTTGTCTGTTGTAAATAGGGGTGATTCTCTTACACCACTGTGACTAAAATAATCTTCAGAGTCACTGTTATCCTTCGAATCCAAATGTGATTCGTTAGGATCCCTTTCTAGGCTTTCCTCGTAGTTTAACCTTACGGGAAAGTGTTCGTAAATATCAGCAGGTGAATTTATAACTGGTACCTGTCGGCCACCTGCTGTGAGGTTGTTTTCTTCTGTGATGTCCTCTTTTTCTCTCTCTTTTTCTTTGCCTTTTTCTAAACGTTCTTTTGTACAAAATTCGTCAGGATCAGCGGTATTCTGTTCTTCTATTTCAACGCAAACTTCCTGTCGCGAACAATGGGCTTTCTGGGAATCTGTGGGTGGTTCACTTGGGCTGGTACTCTCTCTGTGGCTGGGCTCGACGCTGATATCAATGGGTTCCAAATTCGTCTCATTTACTCTATCCGCTATATCTGGGCGGGCTTCTGGTAATTCGGAAATTTCTCCTTCTCTGGGGCTTCGTACGCGTCGTAACTTGGGGGCTATTTCACTTTCATCGAAGGGCAAATCGCATTCCACACAGGCGTCAACCTTCGACTTGAGCGTACTTCTTCCGTACAATTTCTTCTGGCTTGTCAACTTATATGTTTTATTTTTCTTTTGAATAACTTCGACATGAAATGCCAATTTTTTTTTTCACTTACTTGGGCGTTCTTTTTGTCGTTCGCTCCAAGGGGTTACATTCCGTTCTGGATTGCTTCAAACGGCTATTGTTAATTCCTCTGTAACTACCACGCTTCTCCAACCACTGTGATAATAGGTTTTTGGCCCGGGAAAGCACTTCTGTAAAAACCTGGGGAAACACTCTTGCTGCGGGGATCAGTACCGGAATCTGTTACAAGGAATTATCTTCAGAGACATCAACAGCACTCAGAACTTAGGTCCAACGATATCGTTTTAATCCAAGAACACAACCAGAATGCAAGCGGAACATAACAAAGAATATTTTACAAGACACAACTATTTAAGTCGAAAGCACAATTCTATAGGATTGTTTTATTTTTATTTTACAAAAATAAAAATAAAAAACAAACAAAAAAAAATTACAATCAATATGTAGAGGTTCGGAAGGGACATCCCAACAGCTAAGTAGCCAATTACTGCGGGCCCAGGTCATGTAAAGCTATGAAAAAAGTCTTAACTAAACATTATCTCATACATTTCAGAAGGCTCGATTGGTTATAACGGAATTTGTCATTTACAACATTAATAACTTTCAAAACGATACAGGTAGGTAACAGTTTAACAAAAGACTATCGCAGGTAGCAATTACCGTTCAAAGC
>NC_138154.1:2244280-2261780 GCF_964199315.1 Orbicella franksi | reverse complement strand
GGAAGCATTAGAAAACCATTCCACAAAGACTTGATAACCAGCGCGACATGACGAAATCCCGGTAAATAACATGGGGTATTATACCTCGGGTAATTGATTCCCCGTGGTAGACCGTAGTACTCCTTTGACTCGAGTCTCTTTCACGTTTCACGCTTTACTCGTTGATGGGAAATTTCTTGTTCCATAGAGTAGCAACGGTCTTTACGTTACGCCATATATTCTATATAATAATACATATATTCTATAGATCGATAGTGACAAAAAGGATTACAGCTACCAGTGGTTAATCAAAATGACAGTCTGTCCCAGACTTTGTCAAAGTTATCGTAGTCCCGGCGAGAAGGATTTTTATCACCTGCTAATTGCTAATTCTCAGATTTACAGGTGCAACTTTTTTTTTCAGAAGCATGAATTTGAAATCAAACAAGACACACAAACGTGTGATCGTAAATACATTATGGCCACGCCAACAACTGCCTGTCTGAAATGGAAATTTTTCAAGTAAACTGCGGCTCGGCATCAGTACAGTTTCTCAGGGACGATTGAGTTGCTAGTGAATTGAAATGAAACTGTAATATACGAGCTTGGATTCCATGTTAGATTTGTGGCCTCCCGGTCATTTTGACCTTGGATTTTTCGCTTCCCGGATCGGGCGGTAGTTCCGAATTTGAGTGTACACTGAGACCAATTTCATTTGGTGGCAAAAGGGAATACTTGAACACACCCCAATACAGCTCGTTAGCTCAACCTCACTAACCCCACTTGACTTGTTATGGTAAAGCAGTACACTCGAACCAGAGAACCCATCCTTAGCAAATCAGATACTGGCTACAAAATGATCCCGACCGACCCGCAACCCCTAAATCCAAGCAAAATTTTTATTGCTGCCCGCATAGGGCAGCCTCCTATTTCTGTGTTGGTATTTCGACTTGAGGTTATCTGTTTGTTAGCAGTTCCCAGGCCCCACTGCGTGGAGAGTTTGCGAATCTTTGATCGTTCGTACCTTGTACATTCTTTACGTTCGTTGAGTACTTTGTACATTTGTCATCTCTTGATGCGAAAGGAAGCTTTTAACTAAAACGGTAAATTACTCAGTAGCTTGACATGTCGGTATAAACTTAAGTATTTGGGAAAGTATTCCTGAGGGTAGCGAACGTTTTAGTGATGAATCGAGGGGAAGAAGATATTCTTTCATGCGCGCTGTCGTTCCATGAGTATTGCCTAGCGAGGTAAACAGACTGAATTATAATTTGCCCAACGAGGCGAACACAACGAGTGAATTGCCCAGCGAGGTGAACAAACTGAATTCTTATTTCCCAACGAGACGAATAAAACAAGTGAATTGCCCTGCGAGGCGAACAAACTGAATTCTAATTTGCCCAACGAGGCGAATGAAACAAGCAAATTACCTACCGAGGTAAACAAACGGAATAATAGTACTTAGTATATACCACACAAGTGAATAGTGCTTTTCGCGCGCTCTGATTGGTTAACTCAGAGGTGATTAGCAAGTACTACCGTAGAATTCCGAAAGTAACGTTAATTTTTATCTTTCTATTAAATCCCGAAAGCAACGGCCCCCCCGAAAGTAACGATCCCCCCGAAAGTAGCAGCCTTTCAAAAAATGACAACTCAAAAACAATAAAATCTGTTCTATTCAATGTAACGCCTGTTTCAAACAGTACGGTAAGTGCTTAGAAATACAACTTGGCAGTGAATTGAATAATTTCCTATTTTATCTATAGCAAATACCAATCAGTGGACTCGTGTGTATTTTCAAAATCGATTCAAAAGCACTGCATAAAATAACTACCGGTGATACGGTACCGTACTAGGGTCGTACTACAAATAAAATGTGACCAATTGTCCCTATTTGGATCAACTCCAATCAGTCAAGCAGTCTTTTAAATATTCGCTCATTTCATCTTTACCGGTACCTGTACCGGTGTTTAACGTAACGTAACTGGACCTGGAAAAATTTCAGGCTATCGATCGTAAACTGTATACGGTAGTCTAATCTTCGGCGTGGAACCATATTTGTTCTACATCGCAGGAATGTCCAACTGAATAGTTTTCCAGCCCGCTAAGATGAATTAAGTTATCCCATTGCCCTGAAGTAGGCAACGCGATTCCATATTTCTCAAAAGAACGAACAATTGTTTCTCGTAGGCGACGAGAAATTTCTTGCCAAGCTTGACCCGTCCATTTGGTAAAAAAGATCCTTCTCTCACTTGCAGTTAATCTTCCTGTCAGAAACTAATCGGGATTTCGGGTCATGGCTTCTGATGCCAGGCGATCCACAGCTTTCTTGAATTCGCTGTTGACTGCGACATCCAGGGGCTGAACCTTACTTGTAGCTCCTGGTGGAACTAGCACCAGTGTGGTCTTGCATTCATTTTGGAGGATATCACCTTCTTCGTCGTTTGTGCTTTCTGTTGGTCATACACAAGAAGCCTCGATCTTCTCTCGTTTGTGCCGAAGAAGGTACTCTGAGAATTCCACAAATGTCTCACCCAGTATATCATCATTTCTTCATCGCACCATGCGTTCTCCTGGAATTTTACGACAACGCGCGAGTCATACTGTTTCAGTTCTTTATCAGGGATTCGCTTTCCTGTCCCCTTGAATATCAGAAGGGGCTTTATTCGTGGTTCTCCATCTGCGAATAAGTCAGCTGCACAGTACATTGCCGTTTTTCATGGCCACTGCCAGTGGTTCGGGTGCAGACAGTCTTTTCTCCTTTTGTCTCGTAAGTCGCCCCTTTTGTGTTAAAGCAAACTTCTAGGGGTGTCTGATCCATGTTGGCGATGTCGCTCAAATTCCAAGGACCAATAATGCCATCTTGTTTATCAGCTAGATCTTGCTTTGTCTTGATTGCCATTCGGCGAATATATCTTTGAAACTGCTGGATGTTTACGCGCAGAGTCTCTGGGTGGCTCTGGGCAACATTTGTTGGCCTTCGAAGAGATATATCAAAACGGGTTTTGAATCGAACAAACCAATGGTCAGACATTTTAAAGTCTGCATCAGGATATTTTCCTCTCATTATCTCTTTGCATCTGTTTCTGAACCACCACTCTTTGACTTTGATGCCTTTACTTCGTAAATCTTTGAACTCACTGTACAGCTGCTTCTCCATTTCCGGATAAGAAGCCTGCCTACCAGCGCCTGGCTTTCTGGACTTTCTTGGGTCATTCCGCGGCTTAAAGTGCACCTAACCCCAAAAATTTTTTTTCGCTAAAACGAATCTACTTGTTATTTGAAATAGTTCTGCGAAAAAATTTTTGGATTGCGTTAAATCCTCGATTTTCTGTGCCCCGACGAAATCTCGAAAATAGCTCCAAAACACCGTCATTTTGTTTCACGACCGAGTTTGAGGAGAATGGGTCTAGCGGCTCTTGTGACGTCTACCCAGGAAGGTTGAATATCTCACGTTCTCTCATTTCCTTCAGGATGGTGCAATATACATTCGAAAAGTGCGCAGAAACGCGTTCCAGAGGTGCTATCGGCTGTTGCAGCAGTATTCCAGATTTAAAGAAAGATATACTGTACAATTAACTGACGTTGATCGGCTAATGGTACAACAAAGACGTAAACGATGGTTGATTTTGTCGAACCGAAACAAGCGAACTGAATCTGTGAGAACCATTGAAGAACTCTCACTGGAATTTGTTCCGCAGACTTTCGAACGCTATTTTCATAAATTTTCTGCTTAAAGCTAACCAGCAATTTGTAGAAATACTAACTACAACCTATATCTTCCAATCCCGCAGTATTTATAACATACAAAGTTGTGTGATCCGATCATGATCAAGAAGCGTTATACTGATATGTAAATAGATCGCAACTGTACGCCGCTAACCAACACTTATTTCTCTTTCGATTTAGATGAAAGTCGAAGATTAATCCTTTAGAATTACATGATAACAAAATTGTTAGACTCACAGAGTTTTTCCAAGGTTTGGAAATCAGCAGTGCGACAAAGACTCTGTGCAATAGCGTCGAAAATATGGCCGCGTAACATTATGTGCGGACCGCTTAGGGAACACATCCTTTTCGCTTATCCGACAAATTTCGCTGCAAACTTTGAGAACAATTTACATTGGTTATTTGGAGTTACGACTTAAAACGTCTGACAATGTGAAATCGGTAATTGTATGAAATGTTTCCTTCCTGGGGGGGGGGGGGGGGGACTCCGATATGAAATGGACGGGGATGCTCGTCGTCTCGCTTAGGGGTGTAAATTTCGGATTTTGGTCTCGCTTAGGGTGTTCTGGGCAAAATTTTATTATTTTTAGCCGTCAAGGTCTCGTTTAGGGTTGCACGCAAAGAAATAACAAAAAAGAAAGAATTTTGATTCTTTATATTTACTCGGTTCATATAAACAATAAAGTACACTGTAACAAAATGTCTTTGTCTATTGTTTTACAAGAGTGTAATACGAAACTCGGCGGCTTACACAGAACGGTTATTTGATCACTGCTAAAAATATCCACATGCTTTGCTTGCTATACGATTCTTGTCCTAATACCAAGTTTCGAGAGTTCACTCTTTAATTCCGAAATTTACACCCCTGTATTATAAACTGGTCTCTTTTAGGGGTCTGTATAAGCTTCGGCCACGCCCAGATTGGTCTCTTTTAGGGGTTAAATTCAAAATTTCCGACGAGCATCCCCGTGCATTTTACATGGGAGCCCCCCCCCGGGGTTTCCTTCCGCCTTGCTTCCCGCAGCTTCAAAAATACAGGTCAAACAAAAAATTATTTTCAATCGATCGAAGCCAATGTTTTGGAGGTCATCAAGTCTCGAAAACTGCGACACGTACGTCGCTCTTATAAACATGAAGCATTCAACTGGAAGTAAAACACAAGCTGGATTTAACAGAACA
Source organism: Orbicella franksi (assembly GCF_964199315.1). NCBI lineage: Eukaryota > Metazoa > Cnidaria > Anthozoa > Scleractinia > Merulinidae > Orbicella > Orbicella franksi. Next base: position 2,256,893 of record NC_138154.1, on the reverse strand, counting down.
ATCACACCTTGATAAAATACATTCTCGCTAAGGACAAATGTAAACGGGCTATAAACACGCGTGGGAATCTTATGTTTAGTTGACGAAATTACCATCCAAAGCAGTCCTTGAGTTTTCTTTCCTGCTTTTCGTTTGCCTGCTCCTCCACTTCGTATCTAACTTTCCATTCCTAATATACAAGCAGCTCGTCCGCAAAGAAGTCTGCCCCTTCGTCGCTTGAAATATTGTAAATTGCTCTCAAAGCTCTAAGCAGTGAGTTCACAGTTGTCGAACGTGCTCGATCGAAGTTTATTTCGGAGTCTTCCGAATCGAAACTTAACTCTGACTCCAGTGACGAAAAAGAAATGATTCTGAGACAAAACTTGGACGTTTTAGTCCCAAAATACATCGGAACGATTAGTTTTGTGTTCCATTTTCTCGAGCAAATACAGAGAGTTGACTGAGGCGCCATTGTGTTTGGTTCCTGGGTAGACGTCATCTGGTACCGCCGCCCCAGACTCCCTAAAACGCGGTCGTGAAACACTTCAAGCGCGACTTTGAAAGGGCATAGAAAATCGAGGATTCAATCAAATTCAAAAATTTCTTCGCCCAAATGCTTCAAATAAAGTCTAGATTCGTTTTAGCGAAAAAAAAATTTTGGGGTTAGGTGCACTTTAAGTTCTTGAGCAATCGAAGGGTTGTAGGTGCTCGACTTCAGATGAACTTTATTTCGTTCTGTGAACTCTCTGGCTGCTTTGGCCTTGTTTTTGTACTCCTTATACAAATCGATAAATTCTAGCTTCTGTTCACGAGTCCACTGTTTCCTCTTGTGAAACTGCTGCTTCGGCTGTTCGGCTTGTTCAGTCTTCTGGATGGCTTCAGAGTTCTGGCTAGCTTCTGAGTTCTGTTTGTCTTCAGAGTTCTGACTGGTGTCTGAGTTCTGGCTAGCGTCTGAGTTCAGGCTGGCGTCTAAGTTCTGGCTGGCTTCTGAATTCTGGCTGGGTTCAGTGTTTTGACTTGCTGGAAACGAATGCGACTCCGGCGTGGTATCATCGTCCTCGTTGTCTATTTCGGGCCTTTGTAATTGTTGGCATGTCAGGCAAACTCCTACCCGTTTCATCGGTCTATACTCGACTTCATTCACCGTTTGAGCTGTTTCAGGAGCACAGAACGCACACACAGATACTTTGCATTTCATACACTTATACTAAGTGACCCTTTCACAAACTGAGCATGTTTCCTCCATTATGAATTTTGTTGTGCAAAGGCGCGGGCCAAAGGTCACCTGTACAGCATGTGACTCGATTCCTAAACGAACAATGAACCATTGTGTAACCTTGTGTCATGCATGCGACTCGTCTTTGCTCACACAACAGCTCAGACAGTTATACTGCACGTACGTACCGAATCTAGCCACAACTCCAGACATTACGGCCGCTGCATTCAAGCATTTCTGTACCATCAAGTCACGGATAAAAGGAGATCATATATACAGAGCCGACCCACGAATTAATTCAACATGTGCTTGCTATCCTGAGCCAGAATATCCTCATTCAGCGCATGCCATTGTCGTCAGAATGAAAGGTAGCACAACGAACGCAGCAGAGCAAATAGTGGAGCATATTCCCGATTCTCTGGCTGAAGTTCTGTTTCAGCCATTAGTGGATGGCAATATTCCTATTAGTTCCAAGATTACTGAACAATCCAGGAGAGCTCCAGAAGGCACTTGGGTCCAAGGAAGAGGACTGGAGATTCCTTGTTTTCACGAAGTTTTCATGAAAAGTGGCCTTCCAGATTTAAAAAGACGTTGAAAGAAAAACTCTCTGCTCTCAAGCGAAATGCGGATGGAACAGCCTGAGTGCGGGACTGATCAAAGGACTGAAACATTTGAACAGTAAATATTTGTGATTTAATACTTACATATAAGGGCTGTATGTGCCAGATACGGTATGATCAGAGTCAAATAATACAGTATTTAGTTCCTGTATAATATGAACGCTACTTTTCATTGTATTGTACACACGTTTGGCGCCTTTTTTTGCTACAGTATGCTTTGGTAATAAATACGTAACGCCTGATCGCAGGTTAATACATAACCTGAATGACCTTTTCATACGTATCATGTAACGTGTCTTCTTTGTATTAAATGACTGCCCAATTACAAACGTTTTTTAACCATCCGAAAGTAACGGCTACCCGAAAGTAGCGGCTCCTTGGGCCTGCTAAATCCGAAAGTAACGGCCCCCATTACTTTCAGAATTCTACGGTATTCAGCTCCGAGCAGCCGGCGGGAGAGATTTTAAAATTTCTGACCGCTTGTCACACATAAAATGACATTTTGGTCCGCTAATTATTCAGCTTGTGTGGTACGTACTAAAACAATTATTCACCTCAGTGTCGGTGAGTGATGGATATTTACCTCCACTTCGGTGAATAATTGTTAATTAAATTTACACCTTACATGACAAGCTACTGAGTAACTTACCGTTTTTGTAAAAACAAAATATCTATCACGTTTTGATAGCAGTTCGTAGAGAATAATAATTTATTATTATTGAAAATCATTTCGTCAGCATTAATTGCAAGAAGTAGACATGTACAGTGTTACTTTTTTTGTCAATATATAGTTTGTTACTGTTTATGTTACACGATTGTTTCAACTAAAATATCTATCACGTGTCGATAGCAGTTTATCAGAAGAAGAATTATATTATTGACAATTTTTTATCAGAATTTATTGTAAGTCGTACAAATCTACAAAGGGAAAAAAAAACAAATGCACCAGTAAAAATAAATCGTTCGAGTTAAATATTACCCTTGTCCGTTTGGGTCTGTTGGATACTAATCCCTTGAAAAATAAACGAGTGCGAAGCTGTAAAAATTCATGCCTTAAGAAAGAAAACAAGGCTTGAATAAAACATACAATAGAATTCAATTTCAAACTTACTTACTTTGTACGACATTAATTTACTATATTTTTCCAACGATCTCCAACACCATGTGATATCTTAACGTCTCACCCCCACCATCTTTCTACATGGGGCAGCACTTCACTTCCACTATGGAACCACTGGTTTTATTTCATTATTATTATTATTATTTTTTTGGGGGGGGGTGGGGGGGGGGCGTTGTTATTCACTGAGGTACTGAAAAAAACGTGGCGCCTTGGGGATCGTGAAATACGTAAGGGAAAGAAATTGTATTTACTTCGTTGTTTCCTTCGCTTTAGCTCAATTTTTGTTTGACTGTCTTCGATTAGATAGCCTGAGACAAATTACAAATGAATTCAATCTAATGGTGCTGACTAAACTGCTTGTATTAGAAAGTTGCAGGAACCTAAATTGAAAGACAGGACAACGTTGTTGCGTCACACAATGCTTTAACGAAGAGATTTGCGTAACGACCCGAATATACAAAAGAGCTGAAAGGCGGTCCCAAAGAGAGGTGTGCATCACTGCTTGGAAGGCGTGATGCGAACTCTGGCGACAAAATCGCCATCAAGTAGAAAGGCGTATCCTGTAAATGGTAGGGTAGGATACCTTGACTTTGACTTCATATCCGTACAGGAGTTCCCTCTCCTTCAGTAAAATAGAGCTGAAAAATAGAGACGCACACGAGCACAAAAATGGATGTTATGAGCTTGCGCGAGCTCTTTCACAAGTCAGGCATAAGTAAGAGTAAGACTTTATTGAAGTGACTGACTCTAAGCTACATTGAAAGCTACTTTACAATGAATACTATTTAAAATGCATGATTACTGTTGAAACCGATGAAATATAAAAAACATATATACAATAATCTAACAAAGAGAAATCTTAAAACATGTAGTGTGGATCAAACTTCGAGGTACAGCGGCTGGCCACGTCTACCTTAATTATACTTTTCTGAACATTTTGCGCGCTTTAAGCAGAATGAAATCATATGATTGCGACTTTTTTTTTCAAATTTTTATCTTCTTTTTCGGTGGTCTAGTATTATCAGCATTATTCTTTCTGTTTGAACTCCAGAAAGGTGCATTTTCTTTAACAGAGGAGTGAAATATCATCTTGAAAATTTAGAAACGACAAGCGAGTGGCAATTTGCATAAATCAATATCCTAATTAAAATTTTACAGGTCCAGTGAAATTCGGAACACTGCATGTTCATATTCACTCGTAACAATCCAGCATGAGAGAGTAGGCACAAACTCCTTGTTTCGAAAGGTTTCATCCCAATTCTTCGATTTCCCTGGGCTCCATTTTCGCTGCTTTCTCGGATCTGGGGTCCCTTTCTCGAACGTCCCAGTGGTTACCCGTCCCGTAAAGCTATTTTTCGTTTGCCGTATTTACAGTCAAGATCAAAATATTAATAACTTTGAAATTCTAACAATAAAAATATCAGGAAACAAAACAGAATGATTTTTGAGCTAAAACTTGCAGTAATGTTCCTCAGATTGCGTCCTAAAATATGCCTTCGGGTCCGTACAGTTACTGGGACATTCGAGATAGGGGTTCCTTTCCCAAATAGCGACTAGTAATCAATCAATCAATCAATCAATCAATCAATCAATCAAGCAAGCAAGCAAGCACGCACGCACAGAAGCACGCAATCAATCACTCACTCACTCAATCAATCAATCAATCAATCAATCAAGCAAGCAAGCAAGCAAGCACGCACGCACACAAGCACGCAATCAATCACTCACTCAATCGATCAATCAATCAATCAATCAAGTTTACTTTCATATCGGTCAATACATGTTACATTAAATTAAGACAAATATGAATGCATGCAGGAGAACTAAAGAAACCTTTACAGGCTTTTACAATGTAGTAATAGTTTTACGATCGCGCGCGCGCTGAGGACGAAAGCTCAAGTAATCTGCGCGCGCTCAAAGGAAAACTGCAGTGTTTTTCGATATTTTATGACGTCAACATGAGCACAAAACGCAAGACTGACAATGGATTTTCTCGCGTTTCCTTCCGTGATTTCTTTTTAAACTTGGCTCAGTTGTAACCACATACAATTCCTATAAAATAACCTATTTCCGCTAAAATCTGTCAGAGTTAATCTAATATATTTAGAACAATGACAAATTACAGAATATTGGAAAAACCGTCTGAACAACCTTGACTTTTTACCAATTCAAAATGTCAGGCAATATCATTTCCATGATGTGGCAAAGTATGAAAAAATTACACCGAAGGAAAGTTAAGGAGTTAAGGCCAAAATGAGGAATATATCTGCCTGTCATTTGATGAGATGTTGCCATGGTAACGGCCTTAATCCAAAAATTGACAACCAAAAACTAAGCCTTATTTTAACAGTACCCATACTGGTAAATCTCTACAGGGAAAACTTTAAGAGAAATTAACCAAGTTTCCCTTTCTAACTCGCGCTCTACAGGGGGGTGGTGATTTAAAGTGATTTAGCGTGGCACGAAACGAAACAGCCTTCTTTGCGCGCCGAACCACAAAAAATACAACAGTGAAGTGGACAAGTCAAGATTGAAATGGATCAGTCAATGTGGGGTCTGACGTAATACCATCATATTTGGCGCCAAATTAGCAGAGTGAATGACCGTGACATGGGTCACACCGACTCAGCGAGCTTGGCCAAGCGTGTTGCGGACAACTTCGGTAAGTTTGCTTCGTTTTGTTTCATTTTGCAATGCATTTCTGTCCAGAAGATATGTCTTTGAGAGTGCCAGAGGGAACCTAGAAATTATGACAATATTTATGAGATCGGATAGGATATTATATCAGGGTCAAAGAAGGTTAAAGTCACGAAGCTGAACTCAAAGGAACTGATGACACCTCCAGTTTACTCACCGTTGTTCTTTGTCTTGTTTCAGATTTAATTTTTTTAGACTATTTTCCACTATGGTACGGATTTTGCTCTATATTTTAACGCTATGTTTTAAATTGATCATATGACGGTTTTCGACGCCTTCTTGACGGGTAGGCAAAGTGGTCAGTAATTATAGTGTTTGTATGGGAATCCGATGGCAAACAACTTTTTGCAAAATTTTACACAATTTGTGAATCAAGACATTAAAATGTCAGGTAGAAGATTGTATTCACCAAGTTTGAAGGATGTAACTTGGCTAGAAGACGATCAATTAATTTTTCTAATTTTCCATACATTTGTCTGTAATCTTGTCAGGTAACAGGCATGAAATTATGAAATGAACCAGAGCGTTCACGAGAAAATTTAATACTTCGATAAAACCGACAATGGACCTTTTGTTCATAGGCAGTTAATCCATTTTTTCTTTATTAATGCCCAGAAAACAGGTCTCAGACAAGGGAGCACCCGAGGGTATGGTCCTGAGGGTAGAAAGAGGATGCATAATAAACTGTATTGTACCTGTATACAAGTGGGCCCAAGGATTTGTGGCAAATGAAATCATAACAAAGGGCTAAAACACTTTAATTTTCATTACAGCTGGAAGAAGAGGATCTGTTACATTGGGAAAAGTGATGAAGTTTGTAACTGGCAGCGAAGCAGAACCCGTATTGGGATATGGAATAAATCCCCATATTGTCTTCAATCCTTATGCGATATCATGCCTGCCAACAAGTAACGCGTGCACAAACAAGCTCACTTTGCCTGTTGGAGACAAGGTGCCCCAAAATCCCGAGAAAAGTTATGAGTTCTTTGATTATGCATTTAATTCCGACTTTTTTGGTAGCATTTAATTCTTGTGTAAATGGTACTGAATGGACCCACGCAAGTGCAATCCATTATCAGAAAATTGTCGGTAACGTGGTCCTTGTCGACCTTTCAGTGCGGTTTGCTGCTTACACTTAAGTGACCTGTTTGCGGTCCACTAATGACAGCAATAGAGAAATCAATAAAGATTACATGAAACGATACAAATAACTGGCTTTGGGTCCATACGATAAAACGGCATGGTAACTGCTTGCTTAGGTTTTAAGTTGATTAATAATGTCTATCGCATGAAGATAGGGTGCTATATCCCAGTTGTCTTCTCCCTGAACGCCCGACATTCTCTCTTTAAAACTTAGCAAGAATTGGAATCTGTGGACACACGGTTTGAGGGACAACACCTTCCTCTTCACTTTCCTCCGGAAGTGTCACCAAAGGGTCTACTCCATACGTGGAAACATCGCTCTGAAAAAGATTTGCGTGATGTTTGTTTACTCAGTTAGTAACATTTACCAAGATGAGTGCATTTAAATCATTTTGCAAAATGCTGGAAGAGTTAAGCGAGCCACGATTGGTAAAACGTATTATATCTCCAATGGAGCACGTGCCCTACTTCACGTGCATTATTAAAGTAATATTAAAACGCTCCGAGTGTATTGTTGTGGGATTTCAGTTGCGAGAAGCACGAAGCACTTCTCTCATTCGTGTTCTTAGACATTCCCACATGCTTGTATATCCCAACAATGCACTCGGCGCGTTTTTTGCTAATTTAATTTCATCCATTTTCACTAAATATCAAAAATAACGCCTGTGGCAAAGACTAGAAAGGAACCTAAAAACCATACACGCTAGTCCACCAAGACTTACTAAAGTATTTACGGATTTCAACTTTTTATTTCAGTTATTCTTCGTGCCAATGCCAACGAGAAATGAAAATAATTTTTGGCCATGCAGTGTATTTCTTCTCGCAAACTGGATTTAGAGTGCGACCCAGATTTGCGATGTCATGTTTAAAAAAAAAAAAGATTTCCCCGTAGTGGTAACCTCATCCAAGATTTCAAAGTATTCCGATGCTAATGTACCGCCTTCACCCCCGATTTGTTGCATCCCCAAAATAAAGAGCTGCAGGGGGCTCTTGTGACCTGCGGTGCGTATCTTGTGATTGTTCCAAGAGAGACTGAAATTATTGAGGCAGTTGTTGATAACTGGATGGTATACATACTGAAGGCAAAATAAATGCTCCTCATTGTTCGGGTCGAGATATCCCCAGCTTTCAAGAGAAACGAAGAGATTGTAAAAGACTGAAAGTGCTGTTTGAAACACACCCCTCCAAAGTCGTTCGATGCGGGCGTTGTGGACACTTCTTCCCGTTATATAATTTCCTCTGCCAGGTCCTCTTGCACAGTGATTCAGCATGTAATAAGCTACATCTCTGTTTTCGACACCCATATCGGCTCTTACTCGTGAGGGTAGCCCCCATTTGAATACTGCTTCTTCAAATAGTTTCAAATCTGTGGCTGACGTGTTGTCTGTGTTACATCTCAAGTATACGACCATGCGACTGTAACCATCTATGCAGCCATGAACCACAAATCGCCACCTAGCATGCAAATTAATACAGAATAGTAATGGAATCCAAGGTGCCGTTCAATTGGTAAAATACAAATGATCAATATGCAGAGGAAGCAAGAGCCTAGCTACTTCCAGCTGCTAACATTGAAATTACGGGAAGTCATCTCGCAGCACATGAAATACTTGTTTTATGGCAGCATGAGCCGCATAATAGAAGTCAATTATTTAGACGAAGAATAGGTACCGTATTAGTTTATGATTTCCGTCCATATGCCACAGGGCAAGAGGGGAACGGACATTATAAACCCGTCTTCTAATGGGTCTAATGGCTCGTAATCGCCGTATTCCTTGTGAATGTAGATAGCCTTCTATAGTTTTTAACCCTGTAGATTCAAAAGTAAATTATACCTAGCTAAGTATTTGTCCTTAACGGAAGTGGTAAAGTAGAATGCACAGAAGAGAAACTGTAACCAACAAAGGAAGTGATCCTATGAGGAAAATTTTCCGGAAATTACAATTTAAAAATCGGATAACAGCATGATGAAGAGACATAGGACGATGTTCTCTTACGGTGTGTCATATTTCTACCCTTTCCATGGGATTTACAGCCCCTGTACTTGATGGGGATTACATTTTACATGGCTTTATCTGAATAAGATAAAATAAAATAAAATATTTGTATTTAAATATGTTGCGCATGGCTAGTAATCTGCCATTCGATTTATATTGTAAATAATTATGCACTATGTTTTTACAAGGCTTACCAGACCTAGGTAAGTTAACCATGATATTTTTAACAAAGGAGTCCAGCATGTCATCGTCAATATCACTGTAGCAGGACCGATTGGTAAGTTCATACTCTGCAATCCTGTTTTCAACTGTACGCTTGCTCACACCTAACATCACAGCTATCTCTTGACGGCTGAAATGATTTTCTGTAGAAAATTAATTTCATGGTTTTTGTCATTGCGTGTAACATAAATGGACTGTAGAAAACATGACTTTTTTCTTTTGTTCGGTTTGGAATTACTTTTAAAAAACACGAGCTGTTGCTCAGGAATAACAAATTTAGGTCTCCCACGTCGCCCTTCTCCACTCTGAATGGGTGCTTGATATGATGTGAATGATGATGGTTCCCCATACGAAGCTGTCGTTAACTGTTGACGAGCCTGATTCATCAAGTCCACAGATTCTAAGGAAATATCCCAATTGAGAAGCGCAGTTTCAATGAGACTCTCAAGTCTCATAGCAGTTGGTTCTGACCCACGACCCCGATCTCCTCTTTCAAGATCTTCAATACTTGCCTTCAGCTCTGACGCGAGTTGTTGTTGGAAATCCACCGCATTATTCTGAGTGTTAAGATTAGAGTATAGGTCAAATTTCAATGAAGAAAATAAAAAGGAGTTGATGGCTTTAAAATTCTCTTTCCTCCCTGACCAAGTGTTATCCTACTGCGTTCTATACGGTTTTCTTTCTAGCACGAATTGTGATGTAGTTCATATTTATTTTGCAAGTACGGGAGGGGATGGCAGGGGAGGGGGTTGAGCAATCCGCCGCAGGTAAAAAGATGGTGACTGGTAAACTTCCACATAATTCTTAGCGCACGGAAACTTAAACAGCGCTCATAAAAACTCACAGAAACGTTCCAAAACCTTCAAACGTAGAATACACAATTTGGTTAGCAAAGGGAAAATACTGCAAAAATATGGCTTTCATTGTACTTGACGGAATGTACAGCCGCCAACTTTTCTCCTTTACAGGATTACAAACTTAACAAATTGACGTTCGTTTTTTCATGCGTCTGTCCTGTTATTGACAATGAATTTCTTCATAACATTGTCAAAGTAGTCTGCGGATCCACTCGGCTATCGCCTCGTGTATCCACAGCTAGTTTGACAATGTTATGACAAAATTCCTGATCAATAACAGGTCAGACGCATGAAAAACTGATAACAAACTGTCAATAAATTATAAATCATAAATTCTTGTGTCTGTCCGCTTATTGACGATAAAAATTAGCCAATTGACGCGCAAGAATTTCTGCAGTCATCGTAAAATAAGAAATTCATAGCCGGAATTCGCAAGAGAAAAATTTCAGGCAAAGAAAAATAGTGTTAAGAAATATCCTAGAAAATGATAAAAGAAAAACACATGCGCAACAATTAGTAGTGTACGAAAAAAATGTACACCCCGACCCCCTCAAAATTTACTAGTATTTTCCTATAAAGCGACTGACTAAGAACCAAGGTATCTTAACGACAATCAACTGTTAGAGTAAAGTGAATAAAGTTTTCATTCAAAGCATCGCCAAGTACCACATATTTCAGATAACGATAAGCAAAGAGGTGAGTAGGCGGCTCAGTTGTTTGTTACACTATTTCCGACGACAATCGTTTTGATGTAATCGAATTGCCTGAGCATATATCTATGCAATCAACGTTGTTAATTTAAAACATAGCATTAAAATATAGAGAAAAATCCGTACCATAGTGGAAAATAGTCCAAAAAAATTAAATCTGAAACAAGACAAAGAACAACGGTGAGTAAACTGGAGGTGTCATCAGTTCCTTTGAGTTCAGGCTCGTGACTTTAACCTTCTTTGACCCTGATATAATATCCTACCCGATCTCATAAATATTGTCATAATTTCTAGGTTCCCTCTGGCACTCTCAAAGACATATCTTCTGGACAGAAATGCATTGCAAAATGAAATAAAAAGAAGCAAACTTACCGAAGTTGTCCGCAACACGCTTGGCCAAGCTCGCTGAGTCGGTGTGACCCATGTCACGGTCATTCACTCTACTAATTTGGCACCAAATATGATGGTATTACATCAGACCCCACATTGACTGATCCATTTCAATCTTGACTTGTCCACTTCACTGTTGTATTTTTTGTGGTTCGGCACGCAAAGAAGGCTGTTTCGTTTCGTGCCACGCTAAATCACTTTTAATTTCGTGCAGTCATTTCTAATTACACTGGATCATTCCTTCTATGACTGAACAGCTCAACATTAAGTTAAGCTATTTGCTTTTTGCACGAATGATTTGACTTCCTACTGCACTGTTTGTATCTGCATTAAATCAGTTGGCACTACACTAAACCATTGGTCGGTGAGTTGAACCATTTCTTGATGAATTAAATGATTTGTCGATTACCTTGACCGTCCCACCATTAATTACACCATTTTGAAACAGAACACATGACCGTTTGTTGTCAGACCTGATCATTCCACGTATCGTAGTCAGATGGATTCTCATTTAAATAAACTGATTCTTACTAGTTTGTTCCATTTTGATATCAGTGACTGAACCATTTCTAAATTGTCTAAATCACTTACTGTTTCAGTAGACCGTTTAACACAAGAACACCTAACTATTTGTATTTAGACAGTATCATTTGTCAATCATTTATTCCATTTCGCAAACCATCACTGAACCATTTATGTTTGGTCTGTGCCATTTAATAATCTTGTATTTTTGGTGGTGACGGCCGCCCATACTGTACGGGTCCGCAAATGATCCCAGGACCGCAAATGATCCTGGACCGGAAATGATCCCCATATTGGACCGCAAATGATCCCGATCAAAAAATAAGGAATGGCATGGATTTATATCAGAGGAAGGTGAGAACATATACAAAAATTATGAACTAAAAAACATGTTTTATCATTTTATAAAAAATATTCCACAGTTGCTGTTTTGTTCTTCGAACGGTTCAGATCGGTTTAACTGTCACACAATAAAAAAAAAAATAATAAATCGAAAACCAACTAATGGAAAAAGCTAAGAAATTGTGATATAGGCTATAGACGATAACTAGATAAGACACTTCGCCAAGTTTTAGGCCTGTGCCTTTCCCCCAAACTTCGTCGTAAATGTTTCCCAGAAATTTACAGAGCCCAGTAAGAAAACGCCATGTTGGTATACATCCGTGGTACACCAATATGGCGGCCGGAATATAGTATAAACATCTGAAACTTACTTTGGCTTTCTAGGCGACTGATTATCAGTACTAAACAAACAAGCATTTACATAAGCACTTTTCCTAATGCTCCAACTTCAAAAAAGGCTCAAAATCATGAGATAAGTATATATTTTTCAACAAACTCGATCGTAGCCTTGTGTCACACAACATCCATAACCCTGAAATTCAAAATGCTCAGGTTTCCAAACGAAGCACACTAATTGTAAACAGATATAAATATACCGCCTCTTATGCCTGACGAGGATAAAAACACGTCACGTGAAGACGACCTATTGAATTAGAAGTCTTTAGAAAAACACATACTTGTAAACATTCTCGAAATCCCGGTGGCGATAGTATCAAACATCTATCAAACAGCTAACTTGTCAAAACGAAGCGCAAGCCTTGGCCTTGCTTGGTCATGAAGCTGAACTTCATAACTATA